>NC_091438.1:154650229-154872729 GCF_964237555.1 Oryctolagus cuniculus
TCCTCCTTGTGCTTGGAGCGCTGCCTCCAGCGAGTGGAGGGGGAGCGGAGGTTGTGAGAAGGAAGCAGTGTGTGTGCGTGTGCGTGTGTGTGCGTGTGCATGTGTGTGCATGTGTGTGTGTGCGTGTGTGTGCATTTGTGTGCACACCTGTGGCACACAGATAAGGCACAGACGCTCAGGGGACAGAGGCTTGGCCAGGTGACTAAGAGGATACCTCTCCCTCCACAGTCCTGGAGGACGGGGCTCGGGGAGAAGACCTCACGGAGGGAGGGATGGGCAAGAGGAAAGACCCAGAGGCCGAGAGCACGGGAGATGCCCCCAGGGAACCCTGCGAGAGCCCCACCACCACCCGGAAGCTTCGGCTTGCACAGTGGATGCAGAAAAGCCAGGTGAGTCCAATGCTGCGGGCGCCGGAGCCATGGCTTGGGTTGGAGGGGAGCTGGCGGTGCGCTTGGGGAGGGCTCCGCAGGGGGAGAATCTGGGGCGGGGGGCGGAGCAGAGACAGGAAAGGAGCCTGCAGGCAGACTGCTGGACCCCAGCCTCGGGGGCAGTGGGGACAGCAGGCTTTGGGATCAGGAGTGAGAGATGCTACCCAGACTCCATCCAGCAGTGGGATCCTCTATGGGTTAGGGGACCGGGCTGCACAGCAGTCCAGGGGAAGGATCCCTGGGCGGCAGCAGGCCTAGAGAGGAGCGGGGGGAGAGGGGAATCCGCTGGATGGATTGCTTGTCCTGGAGCGCCTGGGAGGTGGGAGGGGAAGGCGGCTTGAAAGATTCCTGCTCAGAGAGCTCAGTGCAGGAGGGGGGGCGGAGAAATCAACTCTGGTCCCACTACACGTGGTGCAGCCGTGAGTGGACACTTCACAGAGTGTGTCGGGGGACGGGAAGGCGCCCCTCCAACACGCACGCACATGTGTGTGCACACGCTGTCCTCTGGGCTCTGCAAGCAGCGCCAGATACTGGCACGAGGAAGCCGGCGCCCTACTTGAGTAAATTTGAGAGCCGGCCCCGGGGCGGGGCCCACACTCCAGGCCGCACAAGGGTAGCAGCCAGGCAGGATGGCGCCCGCCCCCTCTAATGGCCTCCCGGTGCCCCTCCCTGCAGCTTGCAGTCCGCGGTCCTACCTGTGACCGTAGGGCCGGCCCCTGTGGGGACGTGGGCATTCACGGTGAGCTACGGATGTCCCACGGGGGCAAAGAGGGCCTCGGACAGAGTGAACCGGGACTTAGGGCTGACGCTGACGCGCCCACGGCTGGGAGGGAGCACATCCAGAAGAAAACCCGCGCCACCAGGGCTGGATCTGGAGGCGGCTCGATCCATCGCAGGCTATGCGAGGTGGAAGGCGAACCCTTGAGCCCCGCCTTGGTTTCACGCACTCTTGGCAGGAGAAGCCGCGGAAGGTTCTCCCCCCGCACCTGCAGCGCCCAGCTCCATGCTTGGCCTGCAGCACGCATGCGTGTACACGAACCGCGTTTCATTAAATAAGGCCAAGGAAGGGGGCGTAGGGACGTCAGTCCTCACGGACTTCAAACAAGTGCTGTGAATGAGGCCGACACGAACGGTCTGGGTTCACCGATCAGTTACATGACAGACTGAGCCCGGGGAGCCTGGCCTGGCAGGAAGTCTTGGGTTTGCAAAGCATCCGACCCGAGGGCGGATGGCTCCCCACAGGGAATCCTTGGCTTCTGCCCCAGCACCGTAGGGTGAGCAGGAGCGCTCGGTCTGGGAGTGGAAGGAGGATCGGAAGGCTTTGGAAGGTTCTGGAGAAGAGACCTGCTGGGCCCGGAAGCTGATGGTGGAGAGACCTCCCAAGCGCCTTGTGGTTGTCAGGCCAGGCGTGGTTCCGATCGGCTATGGCAGCATCGCCGTCTGGCCGTTCACCAGGTGCAGTGGGGGGAGCAGAGCTGTCAGCAGCCTTCGAGGTACTCACGGCCTCAGGGTGCAAGTCCTCCGCTGGGCCTGCAGCCGCGATGGCCACTGGGCCACCAGTTCTGCCCGACAGACCGCGCCTGCACACTTGGCGTCCTCAGGGGTCACATTTGGCTGTGAGCTGGCGGCACCCAGGCACAGGTGCTCTCGTGGGAACCCCGAGCCAAGGGGGCTTGGCTTGAGAGCACTCCGTGTCACCCACGGCCCCTGAGGCCATGGCGATGGACGAGCCTGGGACTAAAACGAGGCGGAGAGGGAGGGTTTTGTCCCAGGAGGGGTTCGATGGCTGTGCACCTGCTTCCAGCTCCTGGGGGTGTGAGGAAGCAGTTCAAATCCCATGACAACCAGCCCCAGGTGTCTCCTTCATCCACCAGGCCCCAGAAAGGGATGGCACATTCACATCCGGGTCAACTACTTAATGCAAGCCGTGGGGGAACCGTTACGGATGAATGGGGCTGTCCCCACCCCCTCAGAGTCCCGTGCTGAAGTCCCAAGCCTCAGCGCCCTGGGGTGTAGCTAGTGGAGACACAGCCTTTGAGGGGGTGACTGAATTAAAAGTGAGGCCATCAGGGTGGACCCTAATGCAGCCTGGCGGATGACCTTAAAACAAGAAATCTGGACAGTGAGACCCCTGGGGCACGTGCATAGAGGGCCGGCCCTGTGACGGGGCAGCCAGAGAGGCCACTGGAGAAGGCGACTCTGCCAGCCCCTTGGTCTTGGTCCCTGCTGGTGCCAGCGTGGTGTTTGTTACGGCAGCCGGAGCTGACAGGTGCGGCGACAGGTGGCTGGTGCAGCAAGTGGGGTCACCACCCCCCCAGGCACTCAGAGGGAGAACAGAGGCGAGGGCTGCCTCATGGTGACCTTTGGTGGAGGGAACAGGGCCAGCACCCCAAGGGTGCTGCGTGGGGACGCAGCCCTGCAGTCGCCTGACCCCCTGAGCTCCTGGTGGCTCCCGCTGCCTCAGCCCCCAGGCACCATTCTCATAGGAAGCAGGGGCCAAGAGAGAACAGAGTTGAGGAGCAGAGGTGAAGCCCCCCTAGACCCAGGGAGGCCCGCCAGGGCGCCTCCCTCCTGTCTGGGGCTGGCTGTAGGCAAATTCCTGTACATTCTGGCATTTTTTTTTTTTTTGACAGGCAGAGTGGACAGTGAGAGAGAGAGAGACAGAGAGAAAGGTCTTCCTTTGCCGTTGGTTCACCCTCCAATGGCCGCCGCGGCCAGCGCGCTGCGGCCGGCGCACCGCGCTGATCCGATGGCAGGAGCCAGGAGCCAGGTGCTTTTCCTGGTCTCCCATGGGGTGCAGGGCCCAAGCACCTGGGCCATCCTCCACTGCATTCCCGGGCCACAGCAGAGGGCTGGCCTGGAAGAGGGGCAACCGGGACAGAATCCGGCGCCCCGACCGGGACTAGAACCCGGTGTGCCGGCGCTGCTAGGCGGAGGATTAGCCTAGTGAGCCGCGGCGCCGGCCCATTCTGGCATTTTTGAAAACGATGCATTTATTTGAAAGGCAGAGTGACACATGGACACACACACACACACACACACACACCTTCCTTTTGCTGGTTCACTCCCCAAATGCCTGGAGCAGCCAGAGCCGGGTTGAGCCGAAGCTGGGAGCCAGGATCTCCATCCGGGTCTCTCATCACAGTTCGAGGCAGGAACCCCAGCCCTTGGGCGACCATCTGCTGCCTCCCAGAAGCTGGAGCAGCTGGGACTTGAAGCAGGATGGGATGTGGGCATCGCAGGCAGTGGCTTCACCCGCTGCGCCACAATGCCCACCTCTGACTCTGGGTTTTGAAAGATTTGGGGGCATCGTTGATCCTATGAACCCTCCTGGAGTATGTGATGACACCCCAAGGCTTCTTCCCAGGGACCTCCACACACACCCGATTTGCAAAGGATTTCAGGGGGTCCAGCAGCCCTTAGCCCCAGCAAGTCCTAGGAGTCTTTGAAAAAAATCACCTTTGAGACCCACAGAGAAGTGAGAAGCAGACAAAGAGCACGGCCCCTCCTGCCTGCTCACGGCCCCGCCTCCCTGCTCAGGGCCCCTCCTGCCTGCTCACGGCCCCGCCTCCCCGCTCACGGCCCCGCCTCCCCGCTCAGGGCCCCTCCTGCCTGCTCACGGCCCCGCCTCCCTGCTCACAGCCCCGCCTCCCTGCTCACGGCCCCGCCTCCCCGCTCAGGGCCCCTCCTGCCTGCTCACGGCCCCGCCTCCCTGCTCACAGCTCCGCCCCCCACTCACTGCCCCTACTGCCTGCTCACAGCCCCGCCTCTCCACTCACGGCCCCGCCTCCCTGCTCATGGCCCCGCCTCTCCGCTCACGGCCCCGCCTCCCCGCTCAGGGCCCCTCCTGCCTGCTCACGGCCCCGCCTCCCTGCTCATGGCCCCGCCTCCCCATTCGCGCCCCTCCTGCCTGTTCACAGCTTCTCCTCCCCACTCACAGCTTCTCCTCCTCAGCCTTGGGTCAGACCGCAGACCCATCTGTCACAGGCCGAATGGATCCGTGGCAAGAAACGCCCCAGTGTGTCAAAGAGCAGGGGAGGGGAAGGGGGCCCGGGCAGCTGAGGCGCTGCGATGCGTGGGGGCGTGGGCCTGCATGGCACACGCCCGGGCGGTGCTGCAGGGACCCTGTGCACGGGAACCGAGCTGACCAGGGAGGAGTCCGGAGGCGGCCGGGGCCTGGGCCTCCGGTGGGGACGTCTGCTGGGCGCCGCTCCAGGTTTTATAAATCATCCCAGCGACTCCCATCCTAAATGATACAGGGGCGTGTCTTTGGAAAGGCGCGCTGGACGGAAGTCTCTGGCTCCTTCCCACTGACGTCCGCTCGTGTTGTCCAGGCCCCCCGGGCACAGCGGGGCCGGGGCCCTGTGCTCCTTAACACGGAGTTCCTGGGCGAGTTCCCTGCTCACTGGTTCCTTCCCCGCCCCGTGAGCGGGACAGGTGCGAGGACACGGCCTTGGCCAGGAGGCTTCTCTGCACTTGCCGCCTCCGGCAAGCCTCGGTCCCTCAGAAATGAGCCGGATACACACGCCCAGCTCCAGCCCGGTGGCATCACCAGGCGGAGGGTGGTTGTGTGGACACATTGGCCACCAAAATGCCTTCTTCCTGTTTGAGTCTCTCCAGTGGTAAACACATGCTGGCATCAGACCCAGGGAGCACTGTCAATGGACTTGAACTTGGGCCATGGGCCCAGCCTCCGACTTCCTCACCTGTTAGGGAAGAGTGGGGCCAGGCCCCTTCCTTCCCATGACAGTGCAGGCGGGGACACCTGACTACACCAGCGTTGCCATTTATGGCTTTCACAGCCACAGGCCCTTCTGAGAGAACCCTCTCTACCTCTAAAGGGGCACCCCACCAGAGGACGGTTCCAAAGGGGGCTGGAGAGCGAGGCGTCTGAGCTGGGTCCCGAGAGGTGCTGAAGCCACAGCGGATGGGACTGTGAACTATTTCCATGTGCCGTGGGAGACTCACCACAGCCAGCCCCCAGACCCTAACGGCGCTTCAGTCACAGCCGTGTGGCCTGCAGCCAAGGGCCAGAGGGCAGGATGGAGGCCCCCGCAGACATCCTGGGGCACAGAGGCAGCAGGGAGCAGGAGCCTTTGCCCTGACAGCTCCCGTGTGCACCGGCGGTGACGCCTTTCCACCGCACGGCCTCAATGGGGCTGCAGCCGAACTCAAAGCCGCGGTGCTACAGGAAAACCTCTAGAACGTGGGCAAGAAATGCCACTCATCCTGCAGGCGGATGCACAGCCGTTTCTTGGACACCAGGAGCCACGGCCCGGGGGACGGGCAGCTGGATCCACGTGGCATGCAGGAGCAGCAAGACCCAAAGCGGCAAAGCTCAAGGACCTGGCTGAGGTCCAGGTGGCCGGGAAGAGGGCTGGCTGCTGCACCCCTGCGACCCCCGATCTGACTTCCCCAGGCAGCTCTGTGCTCCGGGCAGAGCTGGGTCCCTTGCTGGAACCACAGGACAAAGGGGGCGTGCGAGGAGGTGAAGGGGGAAGGCTGGCGGGTGGCAGCCAGTGGACCAGGCCGGGCTCCCGGGCCCGCCGCTCAACCCAGGGACCCCTGCACTCAGAGCTGCGGGCAGGTGCTCCCGAGGCTCTGGGCCCCTCTTAAACCCACGCTCTTTCTATGGGCAGCAGTGTTCTCTGGGCTATTAAATGCTGGGGAGGGGGGAAGGGGCCGGGAGGGGCAGGGGCCCGCGGCTGCCCAGGGATGACACATGCGAAGTGGCTGCAAAGTCCTGAGAGAGGAGACCATCGACCCATGAGGAAGCGGCATTCTGACACCAAGCCTTCAGTGGGTGGGGCCTCGCTCCAGGGCTGAGCCAGGGCAGGGGGCGGGGTCCAGGGGGTGGGGTCCAGGCGGCTTCCACCTGGCCTTGCTTCTCTGAGCCATATGCAGCAGAGGGGGCGTTGAACTGCAGGAACCAGGTCCTGGGACCAAGATGTGACCTCAGGGCCGCCCTGCTTGGCTCCTGGCCCCTACTTCTCAGCCTTCCGCGCGCTCCTGCTGCACCCGTGGGACCTCGTGCACGGCTGCGCAGGGGGTCTCAGAGCGCCTCCCTGGACCCCCCACACCCTCCGCCCCATGGGGAGCTCCGCCGAGGAGCGGGTTCCCAGCCCAGCCTGGCGCTGCCCCATCAGGAACTCTGCCAGCGGCACCGTGTGAGTGTGCAAGTGTGCGTGAGTGTGGCAGTCTGCAAGTGTGAGTGTGCAGGTGTATGAGTGTGCAAGTACGTGCAGGTTTATGTGTGTGCATGTGCGTGCATGAGTGTGAGTGTGCGTGAGCATCATTGTGCATGTGTGCGAGTGTGCAAGTGTGTGCATGCGTGTGGGTGTGCATGAGTGTGCATGAATGTGAGTGTGCAGGTGTAAGAGTGTGTGTATGTGTGTATGAGTGTGCAAGTGTGTTAGTGTTAGTGTGTAGGTGCGTGAGTGTGCAAGTACGTGCAGGTTTATGTGTGCATGTGTGTGCATGAGTGTGAGTGTGTGCATGAGCATCATTGTGCATGTGTGTGTGCGCAAGTGTGTGCATGTGTGTGGGTGTGCATGAGTGGGCATGAATGTGAGTGTGCAGGTGTAAGAGTGTGTATGTGTGTACGAGTGTGCAAGTGTGTTAGTGTTAGTGTGTGAGTGTGCAGGTGTGTGAGCGTGCAAGTACGTGCAGGTTTATGTGTGTGCATGTGCGTGCATGAGTGTGTGCGTGAGCGTTATTGTGCATGTGTGTGTATGTGAGTGTGCATGTGTGGGGGTGTGCATGAGTGTGCATGTATGTGAGTGTGCAGGTGTAAGAGTGTGTATGTGTGTATGAGTGTGAGTGTGCAAGTGTGAGTGTGCATGTGTGTGCAGGTTTATGTGTGTGTATGTGTGTGCATGAGCATGCATTAGCGTCATTGTGCATGTGTGTGTATGTGAGTGTGCAAGTGTGTGAGTGTGCAGGTGTGTATGTGTATACGAGTGTGAGTGCGTAAGTGTGCATGTAGTGAGTGTGCATGTGGGTGCATGTATATGTGAGCGTGAGTGTGTATGAGTGTATGTGCATCTGCGTGTATGAGTATATGTGTGTGAGTGTGTGTCTGTGTGTATGTATGAGTTTGTGAGTGTGTGAGTGTGTGTATGTGTGTGGCTGTATGTATGTGTATGTGAGTGTGTGTATGAGTTTGTGAGTGTGAGTATATGTGTGTGTATATTGTGTGTGTATGAGTGTATGTGTGAGTGTGTGAGTGTGTGTGAGAGACAGAAGCTAAAATCAACTTGTTTAGCAAAAGTTCCAGACACGACAGCATTTGGTTAACTGTAGTCCTCATGTGGAATATTAGATCTCTAGACTTGATCATCCTACAAATCTGTTGTGGTTTTATTTACTTATCTAGAAGGAGGAGCCTGCGAGAGAGACCCAGACAGAGTCTTCCATCTGCTGCTTCACTCCCCAGATGGCCGCAAGGGCAAGGCTGGATCAGACCAAACCAGGAGCCAGGAGCCAGGAGCCGGGAACTCGACCCGGGCCCCACGTGCGTAGCAGGGAGACCCGCAGTTGCATCCTGAGCCACCACCTTGCCTGCCAGGCTGCACATCAGCAGGGAGCTGGACCGGAAGCAGAACGTGGACTTGAACCCAGGCTCTGTGGTACGGGATGCAGGCAACTCTGGTGGCACCAAACACCCACCACCACATCTGCCATGTTGTAACTTAACTTGCCCCACTTTGGTCACCATTACACTGCACACACACACACACACACAACACACACACACACATGTATAAAACAAATTTATCAGTTTTTCATAACTTCCTTGAATTCTCTGAAGACCTCTACATATACATGGATTTCAACATTTTTTGCACCAAAACAAACTTATCTTTTAATTCTGTTTTCCACAAATGAATTTCCCTCTTCCAAAGGAGCTTTGTTAAAAATTCTCAGTTTATTGAGAGAAAGAGATAGAGAGAGGGAGAGAGAGAGAGAGAGAGAAAGGAAGGGAGGAGGGAGGGAGGGAGGGAGATTCGCCGGCCACCTGGGCTTATCAAGCCCTCCAGAGCTGGAGAACCACCGGCCTAAGGGGCAGACACTCCTGCTATAAAGGTCAAGGCCAGCCCAGGGAGGAGTCGGTGGGCAGGAGACCCCGCCCCACCTGCCCGTCTCCCTCCAGGGCCCTTCTAACCTGCCCCCGCCCTCCAGGCTGTGCTGCCTCACCTCTCGCACCACCTGGCTTTGCACCTGCTCCCTGGCTCAGGCTCTCCCTCTGCCCACGACGCCTGCATCCTGCCCCGATGCCTGCTGGTGCTCGCGCTAACTGCTTAGGTGGTCTTTCATCCCATGGTAGAGAAGACCGGAGGGAGACACTGCTCTGTCCACAGCTCCCTTCTTCCCCCGCCCAGGGCTCGGCACGCAGGAGCTCATCAGTACTTTGAGAATGAATTAGGGGCTCAGGCACTGGGACTGGGGGGAAGGAGGCGAGCGAACGGTCCTCAGGCCCTTCTGGGGTCCCAGGTTTACAAGGTAGGGGCTTGCTCAGCATGAACGTGATTTAAAAGTGCCGTGCGTGCAAGATTAATTTAGTAGCTAAAGGAAAACTGAATTATGTATAACACGTTGCGTATTAACACGTCTCTTGGAAGGTTTTTGCTCTGTTCTCTCAAACAAGCAGGATTTATAAACAGATGTGTGGGATCACACCTCTTGCATAAATCAAGGCTCACGCATGCTGTCTGTTTTTGGGGAGCTCCGGCACCCTACAAGCTGTGGCCTGTGAGGGCAGGAGGCGCAGCGGGGAAGGGGAAGGGAGAGTAGCGATGATGGTCCCTGTGCAATTCCCTCACCTCCGGGGCAGGGCAGCCTGCGGACAATTTCCCAGTAGCACAGCAAGACAAGTAACGTCCCGTTCTCCCAGCCTCTGTGTGGGGGTTTGATTCTGCAGCTCACTTATCTGGTGCAAAGCCACAGAGTACAAGGCAAAGCAGTATTTCATCTGCTGGTTGCGGGAGAAAGTTCTGGAAAGATGTTCAGGTATCTTCATGGCCCTAGAGCAGCCAAGAGAAGACAGGGATGATTGGGCTTCCCCTTGGCCGACCACGAACACTCGGGGGCGTGGTCAGCCCCTTGTGGTGGGAGAGCACACCTGCCGTGTGCTGTTGGCCAGTGTTCGCAGGTGCCAGCGTCAGGTGGATGGCCCCGGGAGCGTGTTCCCCAGCTCTCACTCTTTCATCATACAGAATGCCGTAGAAACCACTCGCTTACTGAATGCTTCCTAAGTGTGTGGTTTGCAATGACTCATTAAGGACTTGCAACACCCTTATGAGAACCGGACCACTACTGGGCCCACTTCACAGATAAGAAAACCAAGTCTGGAGGAGGTGACGTGAGTTGCTCAGCCTGTAAGTGGCAGACACAGATGGTCTACCTCCTCCCCGACTCTCTCCACTTCCCTCTGGCCAGGGCCCCTCCCACTCCCAGACGGCAGTGAACGAGGGCCGGGTCCCCTGCCAGGGTCGCCCTCGGGTCTGTAACACCTGGCAGGGTGCACCTGGCGCTGCTCAGTGCACGTTTGATGGGTGATTAAATGCCTGCATGGGGGTTTCCGTGGGGAGATCAGGGGAGAGGGCGAGGCATGGAGGTGGTCACGGTGGCAGCCTGGATTTTTCCATCGGCCTCATCACCGCTGCCTCTCTTTCTCAGAGGCATCTCTTCTTCCTCTGCTCAGCGGTGCAACCAGAGGGCACCAGGCCACTGACCCCCGGCCCCGCCAGTGACAGATGGGCGAGCCGAGGCAGCTGCTGGCCGCCTGGGTTTATCTCAGGGCTGACGAGGTGGAGGGGTCAGCAGAGCAGGCCAAAGCCCGTCGTCATCTCAAAGGTGCAGCACCCAGCTGCCTCCTGCAGCCTCAGAACGGTGGAGATCCAGCTGGTGGGGGAGCCCCACCAACAGTGACCCCAGGACCGAAACACAGAGGGAGCGGCGAGTGGGTGAACAGCCCATCTCCTCCTAGCTTGGCGCTGAAACCTTGCCACAGCCTCGAGCTGACATCCCGCCCGGCCTGCACGCCACAGTTCAGACCCCCCCCCCCTCCCCCGAGTGCACAGCATCTCAGCGGGGGCCTCCTCCGCACAGCCCAGCCCGTCCACAGGCACCCAGCTCCGTGCCCGGAGAGCGTGCCCAACTCAGCGCCGAGCCTGGGGATCACCATCCAGTCCCTTCGCTGGAACGCACTTCTGGGCTTGACTCTAAGCACCCAAGGAGGGGCCGGTACTGTGGCGCAGCGGGTTAAGCTGCCACTTGCAATGCCGGCGTCCCGTATCAGGGCTACCGGTTGAGTCCGGCTGCTCCGTGTCCGATCCAGCGCTCTGTCAATGCATCCAGGAAGACCCAAGTGCTTGGGAGACCTGGATGAGGTCCAGGCTCCTGGCTTTGGCCTGGCCCAGCCCTGGCTCCTGTGGCTATTTGGGAAGTCAATCAGTGGATGGAAGATTTCTCTGTCTGTCTCTGTCTCTCTCTCTATCACTCTGTCTTTCAAATACATAAACACCCAAGAAAAACCGAGTGGCAATTATGGACTGTGTTGAACACCAAGCAATGAGCGTGGTGGAGTCTACGCGGTGCACAATGCCCTCGCCACACAGGGCGAGGGTCAGATTTACAGGGGACGGGGGAGGACCGAGGGTGATGGGCAGGATTTTTGTCCACACAAAGCTCTGAGCTTCTAGGCCAGCAGTCGGCCCCAGGCTCAGGCGAGCCCACCCTGGGAATCGGGTCTGCCTTCCAGGGTCAGGTTCAGGTAACGAAGACCTCAAGTCCACAGGGCGGATTGCTGAGTTTCTATTCCTGGTGGCTCTCAAGATGCACACGGGCCCAGAGCTGCCGGGCTCGGGCCGTCTCCTGCCCGGCCATTTGCGGCAGTGGTTTGTGGAGTGACGGGCGGCTCTGTTTCCCAGGGCAGGAGAAGCGATGCCTTTTGCTCTCGTCTGCTCAGCACTCCCACCCCACGAGAGATAACCGCTCCCTCCCTGAAGGGGCTTCATCAGGAGTGCGTGGGATGGCAGCAGGTTACTCTGCAGGCCAGTCCATGTGGCCAAAGGGAAACACCGATTTGAGGACAATTGCCTTGGGGTAGGCAAGGCACAACCATGCCCACTGGACTTCGCAAATCCACATGGAGCTTTGGGACTTACGTCAAATTCAAGGGCAGCTGCTTGGTGATGTAAGAGCACAGTTCCCTTTGGACGTGGCCTCTGGCTTAGGCTGTGTCTCGGGACACCTGCGCCCCGTATTGGAGGGCCTGCGTTGCTGTCCCGGCTCTGCGTCCAACTCTAGCTTCCGGTTAATGCACCTGAGAGGCATCAGGGGATGGCTCACGTCCTTGGGTCCCTGCCACCCACACGGGACATCCACGTTGAGTTCCAGCCTGGCCCAGCTCCAGGTGTGGGCAGTTAGGGAGTGAATCAGCAGATGGAAGGTTCTCTCTCTCTCTCTCTGTGTGTGTGTGTCTGTCTGTCTGTCCTCCAAAGAAATAAAAACGAATAAATGGTTTACAATCACCCTTGGTAGGACCAAAACTGCTGTCCGTACCCAAGTAAGGAGCTGCCATGTCTAAGCCTCATGGGGCGGGGGCTCTACTGCCCACCAAGGTGATCCCTATCGAACTCCTGCTGGGTCAAGAGCAGCTAATGCTCACGAACCCAGAGCAGCTCCTCTCCATTGGTGTTAGCGCCTGTGTGCCTTGGAAGACGTCTGGAAGAAGGAAGAGACGACGGTACTTCAAAAAGTGCATGGAAAAGTGGAATTAAAAGCTAAGTTTCTTTTGGTGCAAAGATTTTGAAATGCATACCTAGTTTCTTCAGGCTAGGTGCCTCCTTGAGCTTTGTAAAGGCCCCTGTGTGTGTATAAGCATGTGAATAAATCTGCTGACATCATTCGTATGTCATGTGCACGCACACGCACACACACACACACACACACACACACCCCTATGGGATCTGAGTGTGTGTACGCACACGCACACACACACACACACACACACCCCTATGGGATCTGAGTGTGTGTACGCACACGCACACACACACCCCTATGGGATCTGAGTGTGTGTACGCACACGCACACACACACACACACACACACACCCCTATGGGATCTGAGTGTGTGTACGCACACACACACACACACACACACCCCTATGGGATCTGAGTGTGTGTACGCACACGCACACACACACACACACACACACACACACCCCTATGGGATCTGAGTGCGTGTTTCCCTAATCAATACACTGGGAGCATAGCTAATGAACCGATCACATAATTCTAACACATGTAGGCGTGGGGTGCGATGTCGGGATTCCACCCCCCCCCCCCGGAGTGTGAAACTGAGCCATCCATCAGTGGTCAAAAATCCGCAACGCTTTAAAAAATTTAAGATTCGGTGAAAAATGCAAGTCAGCACTTGCGCTGTCAGCATGACAGTCCCCAGCCACGAATAAAAAGTATGTATTTGCCTTTAATTGCCACATCATTATCCCTACACACCTGACATAGAAATGCACATTCCATATTAGCTATTAAAATACGCGTTTGTTTCCTACGTTGTCTTCTCCAGCAAATGACTCTGCAAAACTAGGAAGAAGAATGGTGGTTCGGGAGTGAGGTTAACGACCAGGTGGCTTGGCATCTCTGCAGTCACGGCGCACAGCCTATCGGGGCTGGGGGTGGGGAGGCAGGAGGAGCGTAATTATACAGAAAAAATGAGCTAAGCCATGGGAGGTCCCCGGAGCCGGCCTTGTGGAATGAATCGTGGGTCTTAGAGCTCTGTGCAAGGTGCCCCTTTTTGGCCAATGGCTTTGGCCACCATCAGGGGGGTGGTCATCATCACATTGCCTTGAAAGAAGCGGAAAAGGAGGAAGAGAGGAAAGGACAAAGCCAGCTCCCTTTGCAGCACCCGCTGTCTCCCCACGTCAGTCACTGGAACCGTCACTCGTCTGGGTGACAAGGGGGGATGCCTGTCCTCACCAGCCACGGACAACTCCCGGCCTGGCCCTCAGAGTGAATACATGGGTGTGGTCCAGTGGCCTCCTGAAATCCCAGGCTCCCAAGGGAAAACGTCCTTGGGGCTGTCTCAGGTTCATTGTCACTGGGACTGCACCGAGTAGATGTTTTTATAGAGCCTTCTCTAGTACCGGCACTTGAGACATAGAGGACAAGACAAAAGGCCAGCACTCTGGCAGGTGCATAATGCATGATGCGGCCGCCGTGACAAGCCTGCCAGAGGAGAGCCTTGGCCGTCTGCACCTCGTCCAGGCAGCCGTTGACCGGGCCTTAGCAAGTGGCGGTGTCCCTGCGGCGGGACGCTTTGGCCAGAGAGGAGGCTTCCGTGGCCACAGAACAGGGCTCCGGGAGCCCTTCCAGCCTCCACCATCACATGGCTGTCATTCCCAGAGAGAGGCTGGGGGTCCTGCACCCACTGGGTTGCCCATGTCCCTGCACGGAGCAGGAGTCACCCCACGAAAGGGCCTTTATTGGCTCGGGGCTGGGCATGTGGCATTTGCTTCGCCCTAGCTGGTCTTGGCAGGTTCCACTGTGCCCTCTGACCCTGGGGCCAGCTGGGCACCACGAGCGGCCACTTTAGCACCCCTGCTTGGGCGTGAGCCATCTGGTGAGGCCGGACATGGATGACAAGCTCGGCTCCGGGCAGCCAGGAGGGCCCTGCACCTGGTTCTCTGCAGCTTTTCCCTTGGGACAGTGGCTCCTGGTTCTTCCAGCAGCACCAGTGAGGTGCTGTGAGGAGCAACGTGTGCGGATCTGCCCTCGCATGGCTCAGCTGACACCCCCACCCCCAGCCCCCGCCCCGCTGCTGCCCCGAGTGCAGGTGCTCCCATGGCAAGGGTGTGCTGGGCTGGAAGCGCCTCCACGCTGGCCACCAGCACATGGCCAGGCCAAGAGGGAGGAGGGGGCTTTACCTGCTCTCCTCCCTGTGGGGGAGTCACTGCCTGGACCGGGGAGGCCCTGCGCCGCTCTCTGTCAACTTCATGAAACGTCACAGCCACGCCCCCACATGGCTCTACCCATCCACTTTTACTGGTATATTTTTTTTTATTTTATTTATTTGTTTCTAAATTTTTATTTATTTGAAAGACAGAGAGAGAGTGATCTCCCATCTGCTGGTTCACTCTCCGAAGGTTCACAACAGCTGGGGCTGGGCCAGGCTGAAGCCAGGAGCCAGGGACTCCATCCAGGTCTCCCTCATGGGTGGCAGGAGCCCAAGGACTCAAGTTGTCATCTGTTGTCTTTCCAGGCTCATTGGCAGGGAGCTGGAGTTGGGAGAGGAGCCTGGACTCACACCCAGCACTCTGCTATGGGCTCAAGCGTCCCACTGCCCCCAAGCCCCATCTAGGGTATGTTTTTTTTTTTTTTGGTAATATTTATGTTTATTTATTTGAAAGATAAAGTTACAGAGAGAGGCAGACACACAGAGAGAGAGGTCTTCCATCCACTGATTCACTCCCCAAATGGCTGCAATGGCCGGAACTGCACTGATCTGAAGCCAGGAGCCAGGAGCTTCCTCCAGGTCTCCCACCTGGGTTCAGGAGCCCAAGGACTTGGGGCCATCTTCTACTGCTTTCCCAGGTCATAGAGAGAATTGGATCTGAAGTGGAGCAGCTGGGACTAGAACCGGTGCCCATATGGGATGCTGGCGATTCAGGCCGAGGCTTTAACCCACTGCACTACAGCATCAACCCCGGGGTTCTGTTTTTTCAAAGAAAAAATTTATCTTGCGCACACGCAGGGTCCCAGTTGTGAAAGGGAACATGCCCTTCTTTGCACACGGATGCACCAGTAGCCGTGCCCGTGACCTGGAGGAAGGCAGACCCTCGGGGGCCAGCTGCCCGGGCCAGGTGCTGTCTGTGGTGACAGTGGGGGTCGAGGAAATGGAAGGAAGGAATCTCACAGGGGAGCTGCTCCTGCCGCCGCCTCCACCTCGTCTTTCTGACGCTGTACACTTGCTTGTCCTGTGTTCTAATTCCGCGTTTGCACCACTGGACCCCTGAGGGCCAGGCTCTGCGTTTATTCTCTCAGGCTCTCGCCTGGGGGTGGACGCACTGCCGGTCAGCCAGGCATGTGGCCCCCAGCTGCACGCCGAGCACCTGCTCTGGGAGCCTCAGCGCCGAGCAGGGCGGTTCTGAGAGCGGCGTCTGCAGCAGCTGTTAGCGTGCGGCGAGGCTGCCCGTACCCCACGCTCCTGAGCTTGCTTCCTGCCTCGCTCTGCTCCGGTTCCAACCTGGGAGGCGGCAGCTGGCGGCTTACGTCCTAGGGTCCCTGCCACCCACATGGAAGACCAGGATCGAGTTCCTGGCTCCTGGCTTTGGCCTTGACCCTGCCCTGACTGTTGTAGGCATTTTGGGGAGTGAACCAACAGATGGAAGATCTCTCTCCATCTGTCTGTCCGTCTCTCTCTCTCTCTCTCTCTGCCTTTCAAATAAAGTGAAAATAAGTAAACATTTTACAAAGAGCACACACTGCCAGCCCCAGCCCCAGCCCAGGCTCTTCTCCTACGCTGGGTGGCCAGAGCTTGACACATGGCGGCATCTGTGACTTTTGTGCCCAGAGGCTGGGTTTGAAGACCGGAAGGTCAGAGCAGGAGGGACAAGGTAGGGGCAGAAGATTGTGCGAGAAGAGACCCCAGGAGGAGGTGGGCGGAACCAGGCTATGTGGGTTCCGACAATCTCCAGCGTGGAGGTCTCTGAAAGCCAAGGCCAGGTCCGGGGCCTCCGCCTGCACTGTGCCATGAGCCGCGCCGAGGGCGGATGCCTGCCGGGCCACCTTTGCCAGAAGGCCCGGGGCCCGCAGGCGACACTGTGGTCCTCTCCTGTGGCCCCGCCCTGAGCACACGGGTGCGCGCTGCTGTGGCTTCCCGCTGTCGCTGCCTTCAATGCTTTGTCTGACCTTGCCACCCGCAGGCCAGAGGTGCCACGGAACCATGGCGAGGTCTCACACTCACGACCGTGGAAATGGGGTGTAAATACACCAGCTCCTTCCCCCCGAGCTGAGTGATTCCGGGACATGACCTATGTGGGCGCCCAGGGTCTCTCCAGTGGGATTAAGCCTTATTCTCCCACGTGGTAACTGGCTGGAGAACTCAAGCCTTCACGTCTCACCTTCCTGAAGCCCTGGGGTGTCCTGGCACCTCTCGGGGCCCTCCTAATGCCCAGAACGTAGGGATGAGGCACCTTGCATGGCCCACGGATGTGATTAAGTTAGGGATATGGGAAAATATTTGTCGATTTACTTTATTTAACGGGAGAGCGAGAGTGGTAGGGAGGTCTCCCATCTGCCGGTTTACTCCCCAAATGCCTGCAGTCCACCCTGGCAGGGGGATGGGCCAGGCTGAAGCCAGGAGCCAGGAAACCCATCCAGGTCTCCGGGCTCCCGTGTGGGCGGCAGGGACTCAACTACATGAGCCGTCACCAGCTGTCTTCCTGCACGTTAGTGGGAAGCTGGGATGGGGACCAGAGCTGGGATTTGAGCCCAGGCTCCCTGATGTGGGCCATGCAGCTTCTGCAACAGCCCCCGGAAACTGATACCTCCACCATGCTCGCATCGCTGCCCGCATTCTGCACATGGGAACATGGAGAACTTGACCTGAGGACAAAGAGCTGATGGGAGGCAGAGCTGGGGCCAGACTCTGAAGCCAGTCAAGTCTCCTCCACCCACAACCCCAACACCGATTCCAAGAGGTAAATCTGCAAACCTACCCACTGAAGCTGGCGTTCCTGGGATCTACAATGTATTTTGAAGGCTCAACAACAACAACCAAACCCCAAAGACACAAAGCCTCCTACAGATAAGAAAAACTCACAAGAGCTTGGAACAGGGCCAGAGCCTAAAAACCTGCTTAGCTGAACCCCAGACAGGCCTCCTAATTCTATCCTAAAGCAAAATGGAATTGCTGCTTGGCTATTACTCAATAACCAACACACATTTTATTGAGCTTCTACTATGTGCCGGGTGTGTGCTAGATGCCGTGGATCCCAAACACAATGCATGGTAAGAAACAAGAACCGGCCCAGCGAGGCTGGCGTGCAATGCAGCAAGCGCTCCATCCCCACGTCCGGAGACTCCTCCTGGGCACCCACTGTGCATCGGACGATGCGCAGGGGCTGGGGGGAGAGCAGGCCCTCCCCGGCACGGAGCAGCCAGCGGGTGACCGTGGGTGGTACACATTCTTCCACACCGACTCGCCCGTATTGAATAAGCGAAATTCAGGTCTCAGCGCCGTGTCACAGGTGCTTCATGCAGTCCAGAAAACCAGAGCCTTGGAGGAAAGAGCCGTCCATGCTTGAGGGTCCCCGGAAGCCTGACCGCCCCTCAAGTTCAGAGGCAAAGGCTGTAGTGCGCCCCCTGGAGGAAACAGGTGGAAAACCTTTGCACGGCTCCTGTGTGTTCCTGAGCGGTGCATGGCCCTGACGTCTCTGATGGAGGCTGCAAGAGACTTCTAATTGCCAGCTTTATTGTCCCTTTGCGCTTCTGGAGCAGGGCAGTGTCCAGGCAGCTAATGCTGCCTGCTTGGCTCCGGTTGGCCCCCTCCACTGAGAGAGACACTCGGCCGCATCCAGGTGGTGGGAAGGCGCTGGGGTCCAAGTGTAAGTGGCTTCCAGTTCCCGCTCCCCGTCCCACCCCACACCAGGCAGGCACTTCCTCTTGACCTGATAGGAAGTGTGCAGCGAGTCCGCTGTGACAAAGAGGGTGGCGGTGTGTGCAGCTCCCAAGAGGGGACTTTAATGGAGGCAGGGTGGTGGGATGGGGCCCGCAGTGGCTGCCAACGACGCCCCCCAACCCCACCAACGCCGTATCTTGTACAGCAAGAAGCTGATGAGCTGCGCCTTGTGTTCACGTGGCTGGGATTTGCCGTTCATTGGCTGTAGGACCTCATGGGCACGAACACAGCCAGATAGGACCTGGGTGAGTCCGGAGACTCTAGACCATTTCAGGGTGGGATTACTGCATGTTCTTTTGAAACTCCATGACGTGGTCTCTTAAAATCAGTGTGGAGCTGGTGGCGCCGGCATCCCAAATGGGTGCTGGTTTGAGTCCTGGCTGCTCCACTTCTGATCCAGCTCCCTGCTAATGTGCCTGGAAAGCCACAGAGGATGGCCTAAGTACCTGGGCCCCTGCATCCATGTCGAAGACCTGGAAGAAGCTCCGGGCTCCTGCCTTTGGCCTGTAATCTAGTCCTGGTCATTTGGAAAGTGAATCAGAGGATGAAAATTCTATCATCTATCTATATCATCTCTCTCTCTCTCTCTCTCTCTCTATCTCTCCCCCCACCCCGTCTGTCTCTGTAACTCTGCCTTTCTTTTTTTTTTAAAGATTTATTTATTTTTATTTGAAAGTCAGAGTTACAGAAAGAGGACAGGCAGAGAGAGAGAGAGAGAGAGAGAGAGGTCTTCCATCTGCTGGTTCACTCCCCAATTGACTGCCGTGCTGATCTGGAACCAGGAGCTTCTTCTGGGTCTCCCACGTGGATAGACTTAGCCTCCAGGCAGGGGCCCAAGCACTTGGGCCATCTTATACTGCTTTCCCAGCCATAGCAGAGAGCTGGATCGGAAGTGGAGCAGCAGGGTCTTGAACCGACGCCCATATGGGATGTTGGTGCTTCAGGCCAGGGCGTTAACATGTTGCACCACAGTGCCGGCTCCAACTCTGCCTTTCAAATAAAATAGATAGATAGATAGATAGATAGACGAATGCAACAGCACAGTGTGGTCTATATACACCATGGGGTATTATCTAACCTGGGAAGGGAAGGGGATTCCGACACGTGGATGAACCCCGAGGAGTGATGCCAAGTGGGGCAAGACGCCACCGCAGGACTGGCGCCGGCTGGCTGGCTTCGCACATATGCGGCTGACAAATTCACGGGGACTGAGGGTAGAACAGTGGCTGCCAAGGGCCAGGGGAGAAGAGGCAGGGGAGTGCGTGTTGCGTGGGGGCAGTTTTGGTTTGAGACGCCAGGAAGGTTCTGGCAATGGACGGTGGGGATGCTGGCACCACATCGTGAATGTGACTTAGGAATGGTGTAACTGGCAAAGTCTAGGTTATGTCTATTTTATCACCAAAATAAACACGAAATGCTATTCAGATTGAAATGGGGTTGCAGGATCCTGGGACAGCAAAGTCGCCAACGTGAATTGTTCCATGCAGTTTCTGACATCTCAGCGCGGGGCGGGCTGCAGCAGGGTACCCCGGGGGCCCCCTCGCCACTGCAGTCCAGGCAATGACCCGGGAGAAGTGACCGCCAGCGTCCACTCCGAGGCTTGCACACAAGCGCCCACGGCAGCTTTATTCGGGAGAGCCCCAAACCGGGCCACCTCCAAGTGCCCATCAACGGGGAAAGAAAGGCAGCGCGCCTCCCCTAAGGAGGGAGTGAGCCCCGGAAAGCCTGGAGCACTGGGAGAAGGCCAACCGCGAGTGCCGAGAGAGGCAGCCAGAGGGGAGCTCGCCCACCGGGGGGGCCAGCGCTAGAACGCGGTAGCAGAGGCAAGCGACTCCGTCCCGATGCAGCTCGGGACAGCGACGGCATCGACGAGGGCAGCGTGGGCGCCGACGGGGACACAGAGAAACGTCCTAGAGGGAAATACCCCAGCCTCTGACATGGGTGTGGACTGCACCAGTGTGCACGTTCATAGTGTGACAAGTTCTGATAAGTAAACTCAACTGCACACTTGAGAGGTGTGTGCACGAATTGTGCTCCCGGTTTCTTTAAAAAAATGAAAAATCTTTAAAATTTATTTTCATTTTGGTTGAAAGGAGTGAGGAGGGGAGAAGGAGAGACAGAGAATGATTTTCCATCCATTGGTTCACACCCCAAATGCCTACCACAGCCTGGTCAGCCAGGGCTGGACCAGGCTAAACTGAGGAGCACAGGACCACCTGGGATGGATCCCATCACCTACCTACAAGCCAAGTGCCCCTGAGCGAGATCCTCACTTCTCCGTGCCTCAGTTTCCCTATCTGCACAGCGGGGATGCTCCTGTGACCAGCACCTCCCTCCCTCGGCAGGTAAGAGGATTGAAGTCAGCATGAACAGAGCGCTGCTGCTTCCCTCCTGTGTCCCTGTTTCCACAGTCCATGGGGCTGGGACATCTCGGGGGCCTTTCAGACCCGGGAGAGGAGTTCCCTCTGCGGATTAGGAGGTCCTACAGGGAGCAAACCACTTGCCTGTGAACGCATCTCAGAGCCCAGCGACCTTCTTTAGTAAACTCCCCTCCCCCAGCCCACATCCCCCTACCCAAAACCACCGGTGGTCAAACACCCATGCAACCCAGAGCCCACCCCCACCCCAGGTTATTCCAGCCACCTTGTCCCAAACTCAACGCAGCCTGCTCACTCTGTGTTTGCTGCTCCTTCCCACACAATGCCCCGCAAAGGCTCTGGCCCCCATGGGCACTTGCTCCCTCTGCCTCCCAGCCCACCCTGGAACTCCCCCAAAGTCTGTCTTTTCAGGGCTGAGGCTGTAGCACAGTGGGTTAAGCCACCGCCCGCAGGGCCGGCATCCCATATGGGGCCTGGTTTGAGTCCCGGCTGCTCCGCTTCTCATCCAGCTCCCTGCTGTGACCTGGGAAGGGCAGCAAAAGATGGCCCAGGTGGTTGGGCCCTAGCACCCTGGTGGAAGACCCAGAGAAAGATCCAGGCTGCTGGCTTTGGATTGGCTCAGCTCCAGCCATTGCAGTCATTTGGGGAGGCTATCTGTCTGTCTGTCTGTCTGCCTCTCTCTCCCTATAACTCTGCCTTCTTTGAAAGAAACAAAATCTAAAAACTCAGGGTGGACTTCCATGCAAACAGGATAAGCGCGCCCGGTGCACAGTAGGTTCACAAGAGGCCAAATCCGTGCATGAACTGAACCCTTTGCTACTCCGCACTCTGCCAACTGCAAGCTGTGCTGATACATTTTGGGGCTGGTTGATGACCGAGCTCTAAGAAGGCCCGCCTTTTGTCTTCATGTCCCCAGCACCTGCTGAGGGCCAGGCAGGGCAGGGCCACAGTCAAGCTTTGAGGGACGAATGGGGCCCTACCGGTTTTGTGGTTGAGCCCCGCCCCCCGCCACCTAGTAGATCTACAGAAATCCACACCAGAGAGGGCGAGTGATCCCCCAGCGTCGCGCAGCCCAGGTGAGTCAGGGCTACGGCGTCAAGGCCTCCTGGTCCCCGGGCCGCTTCTCCCACAGCAGACAGTGGCCCTCGAGGCTGGAGGGCGTCTGGATGCCTCCTAGCCACCCCCACCCCTGTCTGCACACACTGCCTGTGCTTTCTCTGCAAGGCACACGCTGCGGCTGCAGGAGGCTGGGCAGGCTCCGGGCCCTCCTCCAGGGCCGCTGTCCTGCGCTCGGCCCCCCGCATCCTATTCTGTCATTAGCGCCGCTGCTGTCACCATGCGGCAGCGTCTGTGCACGGGCGCAGACCCGGAAGCTCCCGGGGACTTGGCAGGCCGCAGCTTCCGACCCTCCTCGCGGAGGGGAGCAGACTCCAGGGATCCCCGCCAATAATCCGCGGGGTCTGGCAGAGTTCTGGCCACATCATTCCCGGGCCGCCCCCCGGGGGGACGCCGGAGCTCTTCCCCGTGGTTCCGGGCGGGTGGGGGCCTGTCACAGCCCTCGGAATGCTTGGATTCCACTCTCCCTGCACCAGCCAAGGAGCCCGGCGTGCGTCACTCAATAGCCAGCTGGGAAGGCCTGCCTGGCCTGACCTGGGGGCTTTTCTGCTTTCCAGTGGGAGATTCGGGTCTCACGGCTTAGGGAACGAGAACGATTTTTAAGTTAAGCCGTGGCCGGGTGGCCAGCAGATTGGACGCTGATGATAATTCAGAAGACCCTGAGCGGAGGTAGTGGCGTGGCCTAAAGGGGAAGTCGAGGCTTGTGAATCAGACAGGCCTGTGACCTGTAACCTCTGACCCCTGACCTCGATCCTGTCACTTAGATTCTATGATCTTCAGTCTTCTTTACAAAATAAAGTCGACAAGAGCCATGATGCAAAGTGAGGCCCACAAAGCTCCAGTCGTGGTACCAGGTACACAGTAGGCGCCAAATCAATGTTAATGAATGAAGACGACCTTGTGATAAGGAGCCTCCAACAGGATGCACCCTGATAGCTTACTCAGCCTTTCTCATGCCGTATGCGTGTGCATGTGTGTGTGTGTTCACTATGCGTGTGTGTGCATGTGTGCACGTGTGCATTGTTTTTCTCATACTGTAAAAATCTACCACAGTCAAGTCTACATTTCCACGGCACATCACAAAGTTGCATGATCATTACCACCGTGTTGTTCTAGAACACTTCTATCAGCCCCCAAATAAGCCCTGAGCCAATCAGCATCGCTCTCCACCTTCCCTCCCCCACCCCGTCTCCGGAACCCAGAACCGCTAATCTGCTGTCCGCCCTCCTGGGTCTGCCCGGCCATTGCGTGGGGACCGACTCAGTGGACAGCCCCTGCCGCTGGCTGTGTTGGTGCAGCCCAGAGTTTTCCAGGCTCAGCCGTGCTGTGCCATGCAGGACGCCGCCTCCCCATCGCTGCAGCCCAATACTCCGCGTTAGGTGACGGACACCTGCTGACTCCGATTTCGGCTCTGAACCCTTGCTGTAGTCCATCCTCGCAGAGTTGCCCTGTGGAGCACAGAGCAGGCACAGAATTTTCCATCACAGGCTGGCACCCTCGACTCAGGGAGGCTCCGGACTCCCCCAGCTGGCCAGCCCACGCCGGCGCCCACGGCCAACCCTCCGTGAGGACTGCCGTCAAACCCCGGGCTCAGCCACCGTGTCCTTGTGTGACGAGAAGGCCCTGGCATCCTGCCCTCGCCGTGGGGACCCAGCAGAACATCAGACATCACTGCAGCTTGGCCTTGCGGGCAGAGGAATGAGTGGAACTCAAGACCACTTCGTCCTGCAGCCCCAGCGGGGGCGTTGGCAGCCGCTCCAAGGGGGTGGGCGCCAGCATGGGGTAGGGGAGCCGCCCGTGCCTCCTCCCTGGGAACTCAGCAACAGTCGGGGCTGCCCCCAGGGCTCTGCTGGGGAGTCTCAGGTTGCCTGTGCCGGCCACTCTCCCTCCCGCAGGCCCGAGTGTCCAGTCCAGTTCCCTGCAGCTCCGCTTCACTCTTTGTCCCTTTCTAATTCCCACGTGCTTAGCCCCGGAATGGCCGGCTGGCCACGAGGCTCAGAGCCAAGCCACAGGAAAGCCGCCGTCCCACGGTGCTCAGGGGGTGGAGATGATGCAGGTGGCCACAGGGACTCCCTCGCCACCAAGACCAGGCCCGAAGCTTCTCGGTGAGCAGCGTGGCCCTTTCCTGGGAGGTCCCCACTTCTCACGCAGCGAGCAGTTCCCGGGCACCTGCTCTTGCTCACCATCCAGCTGCCATGATATTCACCGTGCACCAACTGTGTGCCAGGCCCAGCAGCCTCAGAGGACGCACAGGGGCCAAAGGTGAAAGCTACGAGCCAAGGATGGTTTGCAACAGAGGAGAGAAAGGGAAGAGGGGAAGAGGGATGGGCTGGGAGGTCAGGCGGCCCTGCTGGACCCTGGCCTGGGCATGGAGGGACCCAGGCAGGCAGGCTCAGGAGCACACTCCACGCGGAAGGACTGAGCCTACAAGAAGAGCAGCTGAGGCAGGGGCAGAGTTCACGGACAGAGCTGCCCAAAGCCCTAAGGCCCTGCCCACAGTGCTGCAGCCCTTCACCATGGGTGGTCTGGGGTCACCCTGCCTGTGCCCGGGCAGCCATGGTGGACACTGCCCAGCACCTGGTGTGCGGAGCACGGCCTGGCAACAGCCCCGGGTGACCTCTGCTCAGGCAGCTGTGACAGCCCCAGCCCAGTGGGCAGCAGAAACAGTGCAGTCAAACCACCCAGTCCAGATAAGTGTCACCGTGAGATGGACCGCGATGACAGCACAGCCAGGCCGTGGAGCTGAGACGGCGGAATGAGGACCAGGCTTTCGGCAGCTCTGGGCCTGGGGACCCAGCTCAAGGGGAGGCAGGGAAGGCATTCGCTGGCCCCAGGAATGCCGAATGCATTTGGGGTGCAGATGCTGAACTCCGCTAGCCCCTGGGGCGTCCCCACCAGCGGCACGCAGGCATCGGAGGCTCCGCCAGCAGCCACCATACCGCCCTTCCCAGCTGCAACCAGGGGGCTGGCCCCCACGGCCTCAAAGCACCCCTCCTCCCCAGCATTTCCCAAAAGAACTGCTTCCTCCTCATGTGTGTTTTTGGTTTTATTTATTTTTTAAAAAGATTTATTTATTTATTTGAAAGGTGGAGGTGCAGCTAGAGAGAAGGGAGGAGAAGGTAGGGTGGAATCTTCCATCTGTTGGTTCACTCCCCAAATGGCCACAGCAGCCAAAGCTGGGTGATGCCAAAGCTGGGAGCCAGGGGCGTCTTCTGGGTCTCCCATGTGGGTGGCAGGGCCCGAGCACTTGAGCCATCTTCTGCTGCTTTTCCAGGTGCATTAGCAGGGAGCTGGATCAGAAGCAGAGCAGCCAGGACTCGAACCTGCACCCATATGGGATGCCAGCGCTGCAGGCGGCAGTTTAACCTGCCACGCCACAGTGCAGGCCCCACGCGTGTCTTGCTTCTGTCCATTATCAGGTCATACTAGGAAAGAATCAAATCCTCACAAGCCCACCATTGAGGCTTCCTGAAGGAAACCAGGGCTCAGAGCACCTGGTTTGGAACCAGCCCCTGGGGTTTGCTGTGGGCTGTAGGTTCTACGTCCAGCCAGGGTCCGGCCCTGCTCAGTGCCTGGTTAGGAACCGGCCCCTGGGGTTTGCTGTTGGCTGTAGGTTCTGCGTCCAGCCAGGGTCCAGCTCTGCTCAGTGCCTGGTTTGAAGCCAGCCCCTGGGGTTTGCTCTAGCCTCTGTGTCCAGCCAGGGCCCGGCCCTGCTCAGCGCCTGGTTTGAAGCCAGCCCCTGGGGTTTGCTGTGGGCTGCAGGTTCTACGTCCAGCCAGGGTCCAGCCCTGCTCAGTGCCGGGCAGAATTCACCTTTGGACCAAGGACGGAAAGCTGGGCTGGCAAAGTCAGTGCTACTGAGCTTGGGCCGTCCGTGTGGGAAGCAAGCGACAAGGAGAGCCCCTTGCCCCACCTCAACCCGCGGAAGAGCCAAGTTAGGGGCCGGCATTTGGCTAAGATGCTGCTTGGGACACTGCATCCATATTGGAGTGCCTGGTTCGAGTGCTGGCTCTGCATCAGTGGTAGCTTCCGGCTAATGTGTGTCCTGGGAAGCAGAGGTGATGGCTCAAGGAGCCGGATCCCAGCCACCCACGTGGGAGTTGTGGACCGAGCTCCCAGCTCCGGGCTTCGGCCCAGCTCCGTCCTGGCCATTGCGAGCATCTAGGGGATGAATTAATGAGTAGAAGCTCCATCTGCCTGCCTGCCTGTGTCTCAGATAAATAAAACATATTTTTTTTTTTCAAAAATGAGTGAAGACAAGGCCCCGCCCGGACTTCCCATACACCTGTCAGTCTTTGAACTCCCACGCCGTTTCTCTGTGCGGAGTGTTCTTTTTCTTAGGAGTCGACAGCCTCTGAACAAGAGGGCAGCAGCTTTTCTTTCTCCGGCTCTTCTGCCGGTGACCTGGGCTCCCGCCATCAGGCTATGCCCAAACTGGAGCCCCAGGAGAAGCTCCTGGCCGGGAGAGACAGGCACAGGTGGGCACGGGGAAGGTCCCGGCCTGGGTGTGGCCGCTCCTTCCTGTCCCCGGGGACAGTAGAGAGAGCAGCCCAGTGGTGGTGCCCAGGGGGCCCAGCATCAGGGCTGCACCTGGAAACATCTGTGCCCAGCACCGCCCCCTGCACGAAGCACACCCCGGGCAGGTCCCGGCCACTGTCCCTGTGCTGCGGCTGCCCCACACCGGGTTCTCTGCCCACTGGACATTCTGCAAACCTCTGACAGCCTTTGATCAATTCTTTGCTTAAACTTGCCAGAGAGCAATCCGCTCACCAGCACAGAGCGCCTGGACTCAGACAGGTGATAGGCTGGGCCAGTCCGAGGGGGCGGGCTGGTGTTGTGGGCGGGATCTGAAATGATCTGTCCGGGCGGGGGCTCTCCCAGAAACTGCCTGACAGTGTGGGAGCTGCGCCCTGGAGAAGGAGGGCTGGGACCACCCCGCGTTCAAAGGCTCTTCCTGCTGCCCAAGTGGCAGGGGCCGTGGACATCGTGATCCCGCGGGGAGCACTGTGCGGGGGACACGGCCCAGGTCCCCTCACTGTTGGCCACGCCTTCGTGTTCGTCTGCCACTTGATCAGCAGGAAATGAACCAAGTGAACCCAGAACTGCTCACCCCGGGGATGGGGGCGGATCTTGGCCTCTCTGACGTCACACACCACACACGTTACCAAAATTCTGCCCGGGCTCCATGAATGACCCCAGGGAAGATGGCACCCGCCCTCTCCCCCACGGAAGGAGCACAGACTTCGCGGCAAGGATGCTCAGTTTCAGGCTGTGCGGACGCTCGCGGAGTGAGAGGCCACGGGAGTTAGGGAGTGTCTTTGTATTACTCTCCTCCCCGAAGACTCACAAGACTCCGGCTCACGGGAACAGGGAACGTTCTGGAAACAGTGTCTTTGCCCGCGCACTCCTCAGCTCGCTCTCTGGCAGTTGCAGACGCACAAATGAAGGGTCTGATTTTCTAATTTTCGGAAAATACAGGGCAGGAACTTTCTGGATGGAAATGAGATTTGACAAGAAAGGGACAAGAAAAGCGTGGATTACGAGAGAGAGGTTTATTTTCATTTCCCCCTTCTTGCTTATGGAGGGAGATTCTTTCCCTACCATCATGAAATTAGGACGTCTTGAACCGTCTTTAAAAAAAAAAGTGTGGGCACTCTGCCCACTGGGGAAGCATTACAGTGCTTTCCCGAACGTCTGCGAGGAGAGAAGCCCAGGGCAAGGCTCGTGCTCCGGCACCAGGACAGTGCAGGCTTTTTTTTTTTTTTTTAAAGATTTATTTACTTATTTGAAAGGCAGAATTACAGAGAGGCAGAGGCGTCAGATACCAGGCAGAACGGAGGTGTCTCCTTTTCCAGGAAGCCCTCCCTGACCACCCAGCTTATTATCAGTGGTTAGCCAACCTCTCCGTGGAAGTCTGGTCCAGCCCAAGGTTTCTCAGACTCAGCCTATTGCAGTGTGGGGCTGCAGAATTCTTTGTTTTTCCTGTGCATCGTGGGACATGTGGCAACAGCTCTCGCTTCTGCCCACCAGATGCCAATGGAGTCCCCCAAGCTGTGATGAGTAAAAATGTCTTCAAAGCTTGCCACGCGGCCTCGGTGGGTGCAAAATCGGCCCTGGTTGGGAAGTGTGGTCTCTGGACCAGAAGCGTGGCCGGAGTGCAGACTCCAGGCCCTGTCCCAGACCGTCTGCATCCGCACCTGTACGGCCGCAGGATCATTCATGCGCACCCGGGATACCCAGGAAGCACTGGTCTTCCCGCCTCGTCTGCCCTTAGATCAATGATCCTCAAACCCCTGTGTCCCCTGGAGGGCTCTGCTCAAAGGAGGGGAGCCCCGCCTCCTCCCCAGGTCCCCTGAATCAGACTCTGAGAGCCGAGGGCCGGGCCCCGGGGTCCAACCAGCTCCCCAGGGGAGGAGAATCGCAGCTTTAGACGAGCGCTAGCCCCTGGACTCGAAGCACCAGCACCACCTGGGTACCCATGAGGTTCAAGTGGGCAGACCCCAGATCAGACCTGCGGAAGCCAAACTCCTCCAGGAGGGGCGCCGGGGTCTGTGCTGAAGACTCCCGGGTGCTGCTGAGCCCTGCTGCACTTTGATCACTTCCACTTCCAGTAGCAGAGCCTCCAGGAGCTGGGCACACACAGCCGGTGACGGAGAAATGAAGGGACGCGCGCACTCCAGAGAGCCTACGAGATGGCCCGCAGGCACAGGCAGGCAGGTGTGTGTGTGTGTGTGAGTGAGTGTGTGTGTGTACAGGGCTCGCCATGATGGGCAGGTGTGTGTGTGTGTGTGTGCGTGTGTGTGAGTGTGTCTGTGTGAGTGTGTCTGTGTGAGTGTGTGTGTACAGGGCTTGCCATGATGGGCAGGTGTGTGTGTGAGAGTGTGTATGAGTGTGTGAGTGTGTGTGTGTACAGGGCTCACCATGATGGGCAGGTGTGTGTGTGTGTGTGAGTGTGTGTTTGTGTGTGAGTGTGTGAGTGTGTGTGTACAGGACTCACCATGATGGGCAGGTGTGTGTGTGTGTGTGTGTGTGTACAGGGCTCGCCATGATGGGCAGGTGTGTCTGTGTGTGTGAGTGTGTGTATTAGTGTGTGTGTGTGAGTATGTGTGTGTGTGTGTGTGTACAGGGCTCGCCATGATGGGCATTTGGGGAGTGCACCTGTGGATGGAAGATCTCTGTCTGTTTCGCAGGTAAAATAAAATATAATTAATTAAAAGAGAGACTGGATGGAAATGCAGGGCTAATGTCCTTTCAGAAAATGCTTCCACACACCGCCAAAGGTCTTCCGGCGTGAGGGAGCAGTGGGTTAGAGAGGGAAATGGCTCCAGGAGGGTCCACCCCAGTGTGGAAGCCAAGGTCCCACTCGTCTGGGCAGGTACACAGGCCTGGCCTCGGGCGCCCACGCGCAGCTCCTCGGCCAGCCGTCTGTGCTCTGGGGCTCCCCCTAGGGGAGCTTTGTTGGGTGTCGCCGTGGTCTGAGGACTCCCCCGGGCTAATCCTGCTTCCGGTGTGCGGCTCCCAAGAAACCTTCTCACTGCCAACTCCAGCTGCAGCCTGGGAGAGTCAGCAACCTGCTGGGCGCAGCAGCCCAAGTCCTGAGCACAAGCTGCCCCTCCCCCAGGCGACCACAGAACAACGCCTGCGCCACATCCTGCGTGATCCGGAACCCAGGACTGGTTCTGAGCACCCTGAGGACGCTGGCCAAACCCATCCTCCCCCAGAAGAGAGGGGGCTTCCCAGGCGGGGGCGGGGTGCGGGCGCAGTGCAGGCACGCTCCCAGCCCTGAGCACGGTCCCCACTTCTGTCTCCCAACAGAAGAAGCGCCTGGCTAGCCATGGGGTAAGAGCTATTTACAAATAACACACATCTTTGAAAAACCTGTCCTCCAAGTTCATGACAAAGGGGTCTCTGGGGTCTCCCCACGGTTCCTGTTCCGTCTATTGCTCTGGGAGAAGAGAATTCCAAACCCAAGCCCCTTTTAAACCCCAGCGGATCAGAGTTAGAAATGGGAGTCCGGTGGCCCGAGCTGCAGCCGGCTTCATGCCGTCAGCACGCACCGCTTCTATTATTCATTTGTCCAAAAATAAGAGCTCCAAGATGCGCGTCACTGACCAGGAGAGGATGCTGACAGTGTGGACGAGAGTGGAGCAAAGGAAGTGAGGAGAGGCAGGTGCGGACGCAGGAGGAGGCCCCGGGCTCCACGCAGGCGCGTGCTAGGGGAGGGACAACGGTCAAGTCTCTCAGTCCACTGGCTTGTCCAGAGGCAGAGGTCAGCATTCTTTGTGACCTTTGACCTCAGTATCAGAGGTACTGGAGAAAAACTCCTCCTCCGGCCAGGTCACATGGGTCCTAGTGGGAGTCACACGGGGACCTGGTTTTCCAGTGTGTGCCGTGTGGCCAGGGCCCCGTGTGATAGGAAAGGGCCAGCGCCCCCTCTGGACAAGAGGAGGAAGTGTCATGCTGGCCTCTTCGTGGGAGCCTCCCGAGTCTAACTCAGCAACACCTCGAGAGCCCGAGCCCCCACAGTGGCCCACGGTCACCCTCGCCGTCCACCCTCCTCAGCTCCATGTCCCTCACGTGTCCCACTCCTGCTGACTCGGGGAAGAGAAGCCGAATGGGGCCTCCCTGGAGGCCCACACGGGGCTTCCAGAACCCCTCAGCTTTGCCCGGGACACACCTGTCCTCCCTCCCTTTCCAGGTCTGGGTCAAGAGGCTGGGCAGGACCCTGCCTCTAATGAGGCTGCAGAGGGTCAGTCACGTGTCAGGCAGCCACGGACAACCACAGAGCCACTACTGCACCCTGCTAGGGATGCTGGAGAAGCTTCTAGAACACTGGGTTCCCACAGACCGGGCCAGAGTGAATGGGCGTCCGTGAAAACGCGCACTTCCAGGAAAGGAAAAGCCAAGTTCCCGAGGGTCTTGGGGACTGTGCTTTCCCCCCACGTCCCTTCTGGCTGAGAAGAGACTATGTACGGGTGCAAGCAGCCTCCCTGGGGCCGTAGAAGCAAAGCATCTTAAGGCAACATCAGAGTCGGCGGTTCCGCTCCCCGGCCCCCACAGTGATCTCCCTGTCTGAGCGTCAATCTCATCAGAACCCACTCCTGCGCCGGCAGCTTAAAGGATTTTGATTTTCAAAAGGCAGCTGGAGAAGACGGATCAGAAGTGGGGACGTGCGGAGGCCCGGCTCTGTCCCGGCTCGGCTTCAAGGGGCCGGCGGCTCGCCGAGAGCTGCTCGGGCTGGCGTCTGATCCGCAGGTGAAATCCATCCCGGGCGTTTGCCTGCTTGAGGCTCATCTGCATCTAAGGGGCCTGCGGCCACCAGTTCTGGGATCCATCGGAGGAGGCGGCTTTCTGGAGATTTCCCGTGGGAACTTTCCCAGACGGGAGGCCTCCGTGCGCCCCTTCCCATCTTCTCTGTTTGTTGCGGAATAATTACAACCTCCGGAGAGCTCCGCCTGGGGTTAGTGTTGGATGTTTGGTTCAGATAAGACACGGCCAGCCCGATGGAAAAGCACAGTGTGTTCAGCGCCCCTTGGCTGGGATTATTCCGATCCTCAAACGCAGGATCAGAGAGGGGCGGGGTTCGGGGAATGGCACAGCCCGCCAGTGTTCTCGCTAAAACAATGCCCTCTGCTTCCGAGGTCTCAGGAAGCTGGGGGCAGACCGATCACTGGCCAAACGGGGGCCGAAGCACTGTCCGGTCTCCCCGTACGGTGCGTCCAGCCTGTAGGAGGGGCCGGGTGTTCACAGAGAGGGAGGACGGAGGGCTCTGAGAAGCCACGAGACTTTGCTAGTTCACGGCCAAGGCTCCTCCCACTTCGCCCTCCCCATCTGTCACGTGGGCCTCACGGCCGCCACGCACGGGGGTCATTCAGAGTGGCCAAGTGGTGTCCACCTGGAAGCTCAGGCATGCCCCTTCTTTGGAAACAGGTCACCAGCGAAGCGTCTTGACATTGAGCGAGGGCCTTCCACCCACGGCCGGCCGCCTGGGAAGACGACGACAGGACCAGGGAGAGGCAAGTCCCGGGAGGACGCAGGGAGAGACGGGGCGATGCTGCCACAAGCCGGGATATGTCGCAGCCTCCAGGAGCTGGAAGGGGCGGGAAGCGCTCGTGCCTCGGAGCCTGCAGAGGGCGGGCAGCCCCGCTCACACCTCGACCCACCATGCACTTGGGCCTGCCAGACGTCCTGGGTTCGAAGCCGCTGGGATTACGTGCATCTGTCGTGGCATCCCCAGGAACCTGAGACCACGCTTCCAGTTTTGCACCTCTCCCCAAATTCTGACTCCCTAAGCGTCTCTCTCTCTCTGCAAACCTCTTTCCTCTCGTAGCTCCCAAGCTTCCCAAGGAAAGTGAACGCCAAAGCCCACAGAGCCGGGCTGCAGCCTTTGGTGGTGTGGAGCCAACCTGCCCCCACGCAAGGAGGCCTTGTGCTGTAACAAAACACCAGAGGATGCCAGCTGTGACGGTGCCTGGTCGTGAGGACTGGGACTTCCTAACAGGGCCACGCTCTGTACCCAGCACTCCCTGGGCTTTTTCTGGTTGAATCCTTAGGAGGAAAAGCTGGCCAGCACCTCCACTTGTCGCATAACGGGAAGGGATGCACCGACAGAGCCTAAGTCCCAGCCTCAATTCCTGGCTCGGGGTCTGCCCACGGGGCTGTGCCTTCCACCCCACCCCCACTCTGCCTTCCCACCCTGTCCAGCCCCTGAAGGCTGGCTCTTGAGAACTGGGCTTCTGGAGAGCAAATAGAAATGTATAGCACTTCAATAATTTAGTTTGGGGGGAAAATGAAACTATTGCATATCTTCTTCATCCATCATTCTTTCGGCAGAGCTGATAAATGTCACTCCTTTGATGCCAGAGCGGTCCATGGGATGAAAAGGTTGCCGGGTAAATGGTGATAACACAGTTTCAATGCAATAACAACAAGAAGAAAAGGCAGCCACTGGGCAGACGGAGAGATTGCTAGAAGAAAACAAAGGAGAGAGAGGGCTCTCCAGGCTGCTGCTCTCCTGAGTCCTGTCTTGTCCACGGGCATCACTGGGGGTCATGTCGTAGGCTCCGGTCACAGTGTCTGTGTGGAGAGGACAGGGGAGGCAAGCAGGACTCACGGCAGCCCCAAGCGCCCCACCAAGGAAGCAGAGCCAGGCCAGCGCTGGACAGAGGGATGGTTCGTGCTGGTGGCTGCCCCACGCCGGCTGCGTGTGCCCGAGTCACCAGGGGGAGCCTGAGAGCCAGGCCAGTGCAGGCGGGGGGCGGGATCAGTAATCTGCCTCAGCCTTATCACAGTGCCTGGTAATTAACAAGCCTGCCAGAGAATTCTGCATCCATAGACAGAAGACTCGCTGGTTCTCACTGGAGCAAAAGGCTGGTCTGACTGACAGCAAGACGGTTGCCATGGCAACCCCATCTCCTCTCTGGCCCCGTGACTCTGACGACTCCGGCACCTTGTGCGGTGGGACCCCACAGCCTTGGGTGACTCCACGTAACCTCCCCACCGGACGCAGGTGTCCTTTTCCAGGCTGAATAATGTTTCACGGCGCAGCTGGACCACAGCCGTTCTTCTGTTGATGGACGCTGGGTTGCTTCTGCCTTTTACTGGCTGTTACGAGTCACACAGCTGTGAACAGGGACGCATGGACTGCTGGACCGGAAGTCCATCCTGTCCTTAACTCCCTGAGGACTCGCCACGCACTTTCTGCTAGCGGCTGTCCCAGCAACAAGGCATCAGGGTCCAGTTTCTCCACATCCTCGCCGTGCTTTCCTGTAGCCGTGCTAACAGGTGTGATTCACTGCCCTTTAACAACAGCACGTCCAATCCGGGTATCCTGTTCCTCCTCACAGAGAAAACCAGACTGTGGCTGAAAACGCATATTGGAAAGACAGCTCCGAACACTGGCTCTGGATTCAAGAAGAGATGACGGAGACCGCAAATGCTTCCGTGCAGAGCTGGCCTGCGCTCGGCTCCAGCTCTCCCATCTCTTGCCTGCGTGGTCTTGGACAACCAGGGTCCCCTCAGCTCTGCAGCCACTGGGTCACTTGCCACCAGGAATCAGAGCATCTCAGAAGCATTTAGTGTGTGTGCGTGTGTATGTGTGTGCATGTGTATGTGTGTGCACGCGTGTGTAGTCAGCTCTCCGTGTCTGCGGGGGATTCAACCGACCCGCATCCAGCACAACTATTTAAAAACTTGCATGTGTATTGAACATGCTATTTTTGCTACTATTCCCTACACTATGCAGTAGCACAAGGATCTACATAGCATTTGCATCGCAGTAGGTATGACAACGAGTCCAGAGAAGGGGTAATGTGCCCAGGAGGATGTGTGTAGGCTCTGTGCAATATTACGCCTTTTATATACAGGACTGGAGCGTCCTCAGATGTCGGTGTCTACAGCAGGTGACAGGACCAATTCCCCAGAGATGTCAAGGGGTGACTATACCAGCGATACTGCATGGAAAACACCTGCCATGCGCAGTGCACGACCCCTAGCAGGTGCACAGTAGCATCTGTAGGGAGACAGAAAGGCTAAGAGAGAGGCTGCTGGTCTTCCTGTGGACTCCCTGCCCCCCTCTCCAACACTCAGCCACTCACACTCACACACGCCCCTACATGCACAGTCACCCAGGGGCACACCCGCACACACACCGCACTAGTAGCAGGAGACCACGGGAGACCGGAGTCGGCGGGAGAGGCGGAGACGTCATGACCAAGACACGCGCTGGGGGCTCCCACAGCTTCAGAACGAGGCCACTCCTGGTTTGAGAGGAGATCCCGTGCACTGTGCCTGGGAGCGGCTGCGCTAACTCCGAGTGTGCCCCCTCTTCGGCTGGAGACAACACAGGCGGAGTGACAGGTGTCAAAGCTGCGTCCCGCCCCCTTCCTTGGGCTGGCCAATGAGCCTGTGGGGTCAGCAGCCCGTTGGGCCGACTTTGCAGATGGACCCAGCAGCCGCCTTTGGCCCTGAGCCCACAGTGGAGGCCTAGTGCAGGGCCACAGCCCTGGAGGAAATGGCTACTGTCTGGTCCGTTTCAGGCCTCGGGCCCAGGCCTGGCCCCGGGGGTGGGGGGGTGCGTGGGAGAAGGGTTGATGGAGCTGACGGAGCCCTCTTCTCCCCGTGGGTCTTTCCTTCTCTGCTTCCCCGTTGAGGGCACCCCCAGACCCCACACACCAGCTGGGCATGAGCACAGACCCACTTTCTAGGTGAAGAGAGTGAGATGTGGGGGCTTCCATGAGTCCACCCAGGCCACGGAGGCCACATCCTGAACCAGCATCAGTCGGCTTCAGCCTCACTGCCTGCTGCGGTTTCTGACTGTAAGATTTATTTAGTTATTTTTATTTTATTTTATTTTATTTTATTTTATTTTATTTTATTAGAAAGGCAGAGCAAAAGAAAGCAAGGAAAAGAGAGAGAGGGAGAGAGAGAGAGAGAAAGAGAGAGAGAGAGATCTTCCATTGGCTGATTCACTCCCCAGATGTTGCCTACCACCAGGGCTGGGCCAGGCTGAAGCCAGGAGCCTGGAACTCCATCCAGGTCTCCCACGTGGGTGCAGGGGCCCAAGCACTTGGGCCACCTGCTGCTGCTTTCCCAGGTGCATTAGCAGGGAGCTGGATTGGAAGAGGAACAGCCAAGCCTTGAACTGGGACTCTGACTCTGTTTTTGTAAATAAAGTTTTATCGGCGAACAGACAATTCCACTCATTTGCATCTGGTCCGCAGCTGCTTTCCTGTCACCATGGCAGAGCTGAGCGGTCGCGGCAGAGCCCCTGGGGCCCCAGAGCCCGCGGTGCTTACCACGTGGCCTTGTCCAGCAGTCTGCCTGCCCCTGCTATTAACCATGGCACCCCTCACCTGCTCGGGGGTCCCTGCCTCTGTGGGCTTCCTGAGGGCTGAGGGATCGCTCGGCTTCTCTGTGCCCTGTGGGAGGACGTGGCTGCCACCTGCCTGCTGTGCACGGGGCCTGGGAGGGAGCGGGACGGGGACAGTGCAGTCTGGATTCGTAGGAAGGGAAGCGGCAAAACGCAGCCCCACGGAGGCGAGCGGGACTCCTTAAGCAGCGAGCTCAGGGCTGGGCAGCGGGGCTGCGGCCTGGGGGTGGGGGTCAGCCACTCAGCACAAGTTTCCCAGCGGATCTGAGGCTTCTGCCTCTGAGGACGCATCACCCACGGCTGCCCACGCACCCTGCACCACGCACCACGCACCACGGCAGCCAGCCGCAGGGGTTGGAGTCCCAGCTCGCCGCTGTGTGGCCGCGGGTCTGCAGCAGCGCCTGCCTTGCAGCCCGGCAATGAGAAAGCAGAGCACGGAGGGGCAGCAGTGTCACCCTCGGCCAGGCCGCTGAGGCCCCCAAGGCCTTCCGAAGGCGGCCGGGGGCGGACGGCCGCGGGCGGGCGGTGACCGGGTGGCGCTGGCTCCGGCCGGCTCCTTCCCTTCCCCTGCCAGCCCCATCAAGCGGGCGCTAATCGCATTATCCAGATTATCTCCCGCAGTCTCAGAGCTGCAGAGCCGTTGCCCTGGGACTTGGGTTTAATTCCGTTTTAATAACAGGTTCTTAAACACATTTGAAAACAAAATTATGATGCCCTTTCATCCCTTCAGTGCGGGCAGACCTTCCTGGTGTGCAGTAACGGATCTGGTTTTGCGTTGTCTTTTGTCCCGTTGTTTGGACTTCTTTTGTGCTATTTCTCTCTCTTTTATTTTAAAGAATGCATGTTGTCCTGAGGCTGGGGGCTGGGCTCTGGGCTTTTCCATTTTGAAATGATTTCCCTGGCAACAAAGGAGGCAGCCATCTCCCCAGACGCCAGGACCTGCCTGATTTGCAAATCGTCTGGGGCCCATGGGGCTAAAAGCGGCAACCTCACCTTAGGCTGATGCGTCCAATCCAGGGCGAGGCTCTGAGTACTATCTGCGTCCTTTACTTACAGATGGCGAGGATAATGGGGTGTGCGCCCCGGACCAGGTGCTCTGCGGTGATACCTCAGGTCGCCACGACCTTCGGAACAGAGAATTCTAAACACTCAGGCATGGTGCACTGGGCTATGATACTTGTTTGTTTATTTGAGAGGGAGATGGGAGCTCAGGCACTCTTCATATGGCCCAAAGCCGGTGTCAAAGCCGGGTGCTCGGAATTCAGCCATGTGGGTGGCAGGGACCCTGCGCATGCTGCTCCCAGGGTCTGCGTTAGCAGGAAGCTGGCATCGGGGGCTGGAGCTGGGCTTGGAACCCAGGCACTGGGTGTGGCACTCAGGTGTCTGAGGCACCAGGCCACACACAGGTCCCTGGCAGGTTTTTATCATGCCGGACCCCACTCTTTAAAAAAAAAGAAGTTCGTTTTTTTTTTTTTTTTAACTTATTTGAAGGGAGAGTTGAGAGAGAGAGAGGAAGAGACAGAGAAAGAGAGGTCTTCCATCCACTGGTGCACTCCCCAAATGGCCACAAGGGCTGGGCTGGGCTTATCTGAAGTCAGGAGCCAGGAGCTTCTTCCAGGTCTCCCACGTGGTGCAGGAGCCCAAGCCCTTGCACCACCTTCCACTGCTTTCCCAGGCACATTAGCAGGGAGCTGCATCAGATGTGGGGCAGCTGGGACTTGAGCTGGTGCCCACAAGGGATGCTGGATTTGAAGGCCGAGGCTTGACCTGCTACCATGCAACACCAGCCCTCCGTAACCTCATTCTTGACAACGACTTCAGCTCCCCCAGCTCCCCCCAGGCCCCCACCCAGGCAGGCAGGGACAGTCACCCTGCAGGTGAGCTCGCTTCCCTTAGGGCACTGGCAGCTCTCTTCCTCGCTGTCAGGACAGACATGGGGCGGTGCTCCTGGTGCTGGGTGATGACGTGTCCTGAGAGGCTTGTCCGCGGCCACCAGGGCAGAGACGGAGCAGGCTCTACGGGGTCTGAGGGAGCCCAGTGCCAGGCGAGGGGTGCTCCTGGGCTCACCGCCACCAGCCTCCGTCTCAAAGAAGGACTCTTCACACCGCAGGAGGGAGCCTCCCCTGGGCAATGACCCAGCTCCGGCTCGGGTTCATCTGGGGGCGGGGAGCATTCATTCACTTACCAGATTCCTACCCGGCTGTGCTCTGGGGCCTTGGGGGCTGCAGCACCTGGAGCCAAGGAGACCTGGGCCCTGTATCAAGGAGCTTCATGCGGGTCCAACCCACGCCCACGAGCCCCGGTCTCGGCGTGGGGACCTGGTGCACCGTGCCTGCTGGTGCGCTGGCCTCTGTAGCTGCAGCCCTCAGTGGGGCGCAGGCGGCCACCAGCACCTCCGTGGGACAGGCAGGGCGGGAGAGGGGGACAGGGTGTGGTATCCATCCCTGGGGGACCTGTAGCAAGTGCTCAGACATCAACTGGAAGCACTGGGGCGGGGCCTGGCAATCTGCATTTGGATCTGGCCCCCAGGGGTGCTGCCCAGGCTTTGATGCGGCTAGGCCGGCGCGGGGAGGGGGCCGGTTCTGCTCTTCACTGACCAGGGTCATCCCGCCAACGAGAGGGACCTGGCCTCAGTTTCCTTGCCTGTCAAATGGTGAGAGGCGCACTCATGGCTCCACAGCGCTTTGAGGATGGAACGAGACAGATTCAGCTGCTGGCTTGCAAGCACGCCCTGCTGGGTGGCCGGTGCTGGTGTCTCGAGAGCTCCGAGCTCTGCCCGCCTGGCAAGCAGCTCCCCCCACCCCCAGCCCCCACCCCCAGCCCCCAGCCCCCAGCCCCCAGCCCCCAGCCCCCAGCCCCTGGACTGCACAGGAAGCTAACTTCCTTGGTAAATGCAGAAATGCAGGAAGCTTTCTCCTTGGGACACCAGCTCTGCAGCGGAGCCACCAACATGCCCCGTCCCCGCATCAGCCGAGAAGCGAAGGGCCTCATCCGTGTCTGTGGCCGCGCGCAGGCTGCGCGTCGGGGCGCCTCCCGGGAGCACTGGCTGGGGAAGGCACTGCTGCTGTCTGGTGAGTTAAACCACCCCTGCTAAGCTCAAACAAACACAAACCTACGGAGAGGGATTTCACTAATTCACTCTAACTACTGGTACACTCATCCAGACTCGCTACGTTATCAAAGGACGAGAAGAATAATTAAAAACCCGGAGGAGCTGGTGGACATATAAATTCGCTTTATTGGACTAGAGAATTAAGACTGTACTTCCAGGGATCATTTCTATAGCTCGCTACTAGGGAAGTGCCTGTGCAGTAAGCTACAATGTATCTCCGCGCAGGGAGGGCTTGGCAGGGGGGCTGCAGATGGCTCCATCAGACCAGGGTCCAGGAGGGGCTCCCTAATTCCTTCATTGGCCTCCCAAACTCTGCTTCCTCCACGGGGAGGGTGGAGCAGGTGCATTTAAGTCTCTCAGAGCCTGGGCGCGTGTTCTCCAAGCGTGGCCCCCAGGCCAGCAGTGGGGGTACCTAGAAAATGCTTGGGCTCCACCCCGCATCTGCTGAGACAGATACTCTGCGTTTGGGCGGGACTGGCACACCAGGAGAGGAAGGGCCAGGCCTCCAGCCCTTTCACAGGTGGGCTGGTGAGTGCGCACGCTGGTGTGAGCAGAGCAGGCACGCGGAGTGCTCCTGGGAACTTCACTAAAGGGGAAGCTTGGGCCTGCGCAGCCGAATGCAGCCAGAGGCCACGGGGTGTTGGTCTGAGCAGGTGTTTTTGTTCACTTTCTAGATGCATTTTGCACAACGAGTTGCTAACAGTTAAATCCCCGTACAGTGTTGGCTTCTTGCTTTTATGGAAAAATTAGGAGGATTTGGCCACACCACACCTCATCCGTCCAGGGACGGGGGCTCGGTGGCTGCCGCCTGGCACAGCTGCTCCTTCCCCTCCCTCTGACGCAGTCTTCGAACTCTTCCGTGAGCGCTACCAGCTCTCTTGTCACAGCTCTGGCCACCGCGCCTGCACCCGCAGGTGTCTGAACCTGCCGCCTCCACCTCAGGGCCTCCACCCCATGCAAGCTGCAGCCCTGTGCTCAGCCCAGCTCTGCCTTCCTGTGGCAATGACTCCTGGGCTTCCCCAGGAATACGTCTCGTGGCGTCGTGAATGCACTTGGACTGGAACTGTCCCCCCAAGAATGACCACAAACACCTGCCCCTTGCCCTTGTACGACTGCCCTGTTTGTGTTTCCCCCACAAAACGTCCCATGGCCAGGTCATCTCCAGGTCGGCAGGCTCTCCCAGCCTGGCCACTGCAATCTCCGGGCTGGGCCATTCTCTAGGGGTGGGCTGGGGGGAGGCATTGTCTTGGGTGGTGGGGGAGGGGCAGCAGGCTCCTTGGCCGCCCACATCGGGGCCGGGAGCATCCTTCACTTCCATTTCTGACCACCAAAAATGTCTTCTGATTCTTTTCCTGATTTCCCCAGGGGGTAAAATCACCCCGACCTGGACGCCACTGAAGTGCATAGGGGCCTGGTACAGAGACTTCTAGAAGACACTTTCTGGATGCATGGACCGGTGGGCAGGTGGGTAGGTGTGGGAGGCAGAAGTGAGTGGATACACCAGCAAGTAAATACAAGTGATCTTCTAACAGTTCACAGGGAAATGTGTATTGTGGGGGGAAAAACCATGCAAAGATATCGAGACTTTCTGCACCCAGACTTCCCTGGGAGGTCCATTTTCCAGGGACTTTCTGCTGTCCCTGGTCCACAGTGCAGAGACGGAGAGCAGCGGGAAGAAGAAGGAGAAAAACCCAAGGCACCGAGTGAACCGTAGCGGAGAGTGATGGCGAGAGACGACTTTGAAACGGCAATTTTAAACAACAGCAAACTGGGTTCAAATCCCTCAGCACCCTCCCAGGCTGCCTCCAGTGTGGCAGGTGGAGAGCAATTGTCGTAGATTCGGAGCGGGATCAGAACTACACGGCTGGGGTGAACCCTCGCAAAGGCAAAATTGTCCTGCGCTGTGGCGCGGGCTCTGCTCTGGGTCTCCCAAGCCCGATGCTGGCTGTCCTCTGTGGCCTGGTGACGGCCTTGTGCGACCTCGTGTAGGCATGGACGGGGCCTGTGCTCTAGGGATCGGCTGGAAACAAAAGAGGGCAAAGGTGGGGAGACCAGAGGCCCGAAGGCTTTCCTTCTTAGGGGGACTCTGTCCATTGCTAAAGCATCACGGGGTCCCCCACATCCAGCCACCCCTCCCTCCCCTACAGGAGTTGAAAGAGTGAGTAGGGCGGCTCTTAAGCAGCCCCCAAATCCATCTCATCAGGGCAGGCCAAGGCACCTCCGCCAGCCTTCCCTGCACTCATGAGCAACGTGACGGTTTCGCTTTCCTTCGAATGCCAGAGCTCACCTGGATCATTTCAGACTCCGTAATGATCCTCTTAGAAAAAGAAAAACTTCCCAATCGAAATTTGGGGGAAAACAGAATCCAAGCAAATGCAGAGCAAGGTTCGTCCAGCCAAGTTCCTGGGTGGTACCAGGTGTCGCCCGCCTCGGGGTTCCAGGGTGGAGGGGGGTGGGGATGAACTCTGCCCTCTGGGACCCACTGCAGAAGCCCCGAGTCTGGTGGGTGGGAGAGGTTAGAGAAAGCGGCTGGCCCCTCACTTGCTCCACACCATCCCTCTGGTCCCTGCTGCGGACAGGGTAAACGGAAATCGTCTCCAGGCATCACCGCAGACGGACAAGGGGCTCGCCTGCACCAACTCTCCTCCGAGGGGAGGACTTCCCGCCAGCAACGCCAGGGAAATGCTGGAGCCAGTTTAAACCCCACTCCACTCTCGACAGCAGCTCCCTTCCCAGGGCTCATGCGGCCACACGCGGCAAGTCGCAACAGAGATGAGGGATCACCAGGTGGTACGTGAGCTCCCACTGTGATGCCCAATGTGGTCGTTCGACAGACAGACAGTCGGGCTGGTGTTGTGGCTCAGCAGGTTGAGTCGCCGCCTGCAGTCCTGGTATCCGGTACTAGCACCAGTTCGAGTCTTGGCTGCTCCACTTCCGATCCAGCTCCCTGCTAATGTCCTGGAAAAGCAGCAGAAGATGGCCCAAGTGCTTGGACCCCTGTACCCACATGGGAGACCTGGATGGAACCCCTGGCTCCTAGCTTCAGCCTGGTCCAGCCTTGGCCATGGCAGCCATCTGGGGAGTGAACAGGCAGATGGAAGATTTCTTTCTGTCTCTCCCTCTCTCTCTTTCAAATAAACAAAATTAACTCTTAAACAAACAAACAAACAAACAAAACAAAAAACCCTCCGGCAATTGATCTTCAGGATGCTCAGGGTTGATGTGTTTACTGAGCCCCAGCGACTTCCTCCGAGTTCAAGGTGTATCCAGGTTTGCGAAAGCGACCTTGGTGGCTGGGTTTCCTGCAACCCCACCCCTCTCTGGCTGCACACAGGCGGGCAGCACACGGGAGAGTCTGGGCTGCTTCTGTCCTCTCTTGGGTGCCGACACCGTTGTTTCCGACCCGGAGGAGCCACAGGCCCAGAGGCCTCCCAACAGAGGGAGGGGTGCAGGCGGAGTCGGCCCCGGAAGTGCACCCGGCGCGGTGGGGGTCACTAGGATGCCTTCCAGGCGAACGAGCAGGTGGCTCTCGGGTGTATGAACACCCTGGTGAGGAGCACGTCTACTTAAACGTGGCAGAGTTCAGAGTCTCCACGTTCATTGTGATTTTTCTCAAGGATATTGAAAACAGAGGCACGTCACATGGGAGGGAAGGCGTCTGACTTTGAGAAATGGTCACTTTCGAGTGCACGTGCGTGCTGGGGTGGGGACGCAGCACAGCACGTTAAACCACCACGCGGGAAGCCTGCGTCCCATTCCCAAGCGCTGACGTGAGTCCCAGCTCCCTGCTAACACACGCGGGAAGGCAGTGGGTGATGGCCCAAGTTCCTGCCACCCACGTGGGAGACGTGGCTGGGGTTCCTGGCCCCTGGCATCAGCCTGGTCTAGTTTTGGCTGTTGTGGCCACCTGGGAAATGAACCAGCAAATGGAAGATTGATCTCTCTCTCTCTCACACACTCTCTCTCTCTCTCATTCTGCCTTTCAAATAAATAAGTAAAAAAAAAATTTAAGATTGATTGATTTATTTGAAAGGCAGAGTTACAGGAGGAGAGAGGGAGAGACAGAGAGACAGATTTTCCATCTGCTGGTTCACTCCCCAAATGGCCACAATGGCTGGAACTGTGTCAATCCAAAGCCAGGAGCCAGGGGCTTTTTCCGGGTCTCTCACATGGGTGCAGGGACCCAAGTACCTGAGCCATCTTCCACTGCTTTCCCAAGTGCATTGGATCAGAAGTGGAGCAGCCGGGACTCGAACCGGGGGCCCATATGGGATGCCGGCACTGCAGGCGGAGGCTTTATCGGCTATGCCACAACACCAGCCCCAATCTTTATTTTTTCTAAAGTGAGCACGTGTTACTCCCTTACTATTATAATTCAGTGTGTGCACATATTTGGTTTCCTTGTAATTTTTAAATATGCATTTGTTATGAGTTTATATAGTTGTGGATGTCTCACTAAACCTGATGGCCTGCTCAAACACACACACCACACATACACAGTAATATCTGCCACTTACTTGCTGTGTGACCTGAGAAAGTCACTAAACCTCTCTGGGCTTTGGCTTCCTTACCAGCTAAAGAGACAATGCTAACAGCGCCAACTCTCTGGAGAGACTTGAGAAGACTGAACGAGACACAGGTGCAGAGCCCGCCAGCCCCTGCCTGGGCTTTCTGTATGTGCCACTGCCCTGAGCCCACCCTGCCACCTCTAATACCGTTCCCCCAACACACACTACAGACAACAGATGGACACAGCTGGGCAGCCAGCCGACACTGTTGGATTTTATGGGATCATCTGACTACTAAAATAAAATGCTGGGGTGGGCATTTGGCTTGGCGGTTAAGGTGGCAGCTAGGATGCCCGTAGCCCGTTATCAGCGGGCCTAGGTTTGAGTCCCAGCTCTGTGCCAGCTCCAGCTTCGTGCTAAGGAGCACCCTGGGAGGCGCCAGCTGCTGGCTCAAGCACCCCATCCCTGCTGCCCATGTGAGAGACCTGGATGGAGCTCCCTGCATCAGTCTAGCCCAGTCCTGGCTGCTGCAGGCATTTGGAGAGTAAAGCAGTAGATAGGAGTCTCTCTCTCTCTCTCCTAAATTCAGTAACTTTTTAAAAATTAAGGGACCAGTGCTGTGGCTTTGTGGGTAAAGCTGCCACCTGCAGTACTGGCATCCCCTGTGGGTGCTGGTTTGAGCCCTGACCACTCCACTTCTGATCCAGCTCTCTGCTATGGCCTGGGAAAGCAGTAGAAGATGGCCCAAGCCTTTGGGCCCCTGCACCCACGTGGGAGACCTGGAGGAAGCTCCTGGCTCCTGGCTTTGGATCAGCTCAGCTCCAGCTGTCGCAGCCAACTGGGGAGTGAACCAGTGGATGAAGACCTCTCTCTCACTCTCTCTCTCTCTCTGTAACTCTGCCTTTCAAATAAATAAATCCTTTAAAAAAAGTTAATTTGAGTGCAAAACATGTTTGAACTCCACGCACAGTTTTCCCATACTACAGACTTCCCATGAACAAGCATTTTTGCGGATACGCAGGCTGCAAATTTGTTCTTTTCAGTCTTAGCGCATTGCAGCACTCTGGCTCAGCTGAGGGGTCACGCAGAGCCCGGCTGACAGCTTCTACGGACAACACGCGAGGTCTGACGCCACCGGCAACAGTTCTGTCCGTGAGAGAGGACGCTGCAGCCTTCACGCGAGGCACGGAGTCCGCACAGGTGCCCACCATTTGCACCCTGCCTGTCCCGTCTCTCGCTTCCCAGCCCAGGGTCTGCAAACGTCCGAGTCGGAGCCCCTGCGTCCCAGAGTGACTTCTCATCTCCGGATCTTAAGACCCTCTCGCAAACTCCAGGGCTCACAGAACACTCCCCCAGCCCAGCCCCCCAAGCCCTCGTGAAATCAAGACTGGAACTGCTCTCCAGGGCGGGGGGGGGGGGGGGGCGTGGGAAGCAGGAAAGCCAAGACCGCCACAGAGGTGGCCTCACGCTACGCAAGGCTCCGGGGCTTGCATCGTTCTTTACGACTTCTACATAATCTTGCAATTGGCTACGGGCTGTTTTGTCCATTATTTTTTCATGCAACAAGAAAAACTATGCCCTGGGGTATGATTATTAAAATACGTTACCTCTTCCATATTTAAATAGTAGAATGGCTTCTCCGGGCTTTAAAATGAACCCAGCGAAATACCTATGGCTTACAATGTCAGGCAAATGGAAGCTCAATGCCCGAGCCCCCGGGAACCAGGCCTACCTGGGACTCAGTTTTCCTCTTCTGAGTCATGGGTATGGGGAAGCTGGGGTGGCAAGGTGTGGAGAAAGTGGGAGACGGTGGGGCAGCTGCCCCAGGCGCTGAGGTTGGAAACCCGCTACAGAATCCAGCTCCCGTATTCCAGGGAACCTGTCCTCAGGCGGCGCCGCAGGGAAGGGGAACAGAGGGAAAGAAACGGGGTCTCCCAGAGAGAAAATTGCCAAGCCGAATTTCTCCAACTGGAAGTCACCAACACACTCGGAGTCGCCAGCGAGTCTCACCCAGCCACTCTGTGTGCCCGGTGGACCCACAGCCATGGCCAGTGATGTCTGTGTGGACGGAGGATGCTACTGGTATCCAGAGAGTAGAGGCAGCCAGGCTGGAAATGGCCCACAATGCGCGGGACGGCCCCCACCACGGACGCGGATGGAGACCCTGCAGACGGAACGCGCTGGAAGGCAAAGCCGAGACGGTGAGCGAGTTAGCGCCACCCTCTGGGCCACGCCCACCATCTCTTTCTCCCACCAGAACTGAGTTTTTAAATAGCCACGCTGGCTTTTCTGAGATGTCCACGTCCAGGAATTTTAACACCTGCCGAGGTTTGTGCGACACGTACCACAGTCACCCAAACGCTCCTGGGTGCTGTCCTGTTCAGTCCCATCTGTGCCCCATGCCACCCCCGGCAACCACGGGCCTGGGCTCACCAACCAGTCTTCCGGTGAATGCCACACCAGCGACCCCAGCGCTGTGGCCCGGGACTACTTCTTGCCTTTGAGACTCACCCACGCTGCTCCGTGTCTCAAGAATCCACTCCTGTTTTCTCGCTGAGTGCCAGCTCCGTGTAGGGGGCACAGTTTACCCCCTCAGCTGGTGAGGGACACCGGGGCTATTTCCAGCCTGGGGCTACCACGACCGGAGCCGCTATAAACAGCGTGGGCCTTCGGCAGAGTGGTTAAAAGGCTGCTCGCGACACCCACGCCCTGTATTCGAGTTCCTGGGTTCAAGTTCCGGCTCTGCTCTTGATCCAGCTTCCTGCTGAGGTGCACCCTGGAAGGCACTGGCGATGGGATACGTAGCTGGGCCCCTCCCACCCACGTGCGAGGCCTGGATGAAGATCCCGGTCCCGGCTTCAGCCAGGCCCAGCACCAGCTGTTGTAGGTATTTGGGGAGTGAATCTTGAGATCTCTGCCCGCCTTGTCCCCACTAAATAAACTAAAATAAATAAATAAACATTACAAAGTTACAGGTCTTTATTTCTCTAGGGGGAAAATCTGTTGTGCACCTGCTGAGTCCCACGGTGTGGTTGGTGCTTAACTTTATTTGTTTATTTAGATTTTATTTATTTATTTGAGAGGTCAAATTACAGAGAGAGGGAGAGACAGAGAGAGAGGTCTTCCATCCACTGGTTCAGTTCCCAAATGGCTGCAATGGCCAGAGTTGGGCCTATCTGAACCCAGGAGCCAGGAGCTTCTTCTGGGTCTCCAAAGCAGGTGCAGGGGCCCGAGCACCTGGGCAGTCTTCCACTGCCTTCCCAAGCCACAAGCAGAGAGCTGGATTGGAAAAAGAACAACCAGGACATGAACCAGTGCCCATACGGGATACCAGCGCCGCAGACGGAGGTGTAGCCCACTACACCACAGCACCAGCCCTGTGCTTAACTTTATAAGGAAGTGCCAAGTCACGGTCCAGAATGGCTGTACCATCGTACGTTCAAGACCCATCTGCTCTGCCTCCCTTGGTGCTTGGCCCTGGGTGCTGTCTTTTTTTTTTTTTTTTGACAGGCAAAGTGGACAGTGAGAGAGAGACTTTTCTGTTGGTTCACCCTCCAATGGCTGCTGCGGCCGGTGCACCGCGCTGATCCGAAGGCAGGAGCCAGGTACTTACCCTGGTCTCCCATGGGGTGCAGGGCCCAAGCACCTGGGCCATCCTCCACTGCACTCCCTGGCCACAGCAGAGAGCTGGCCTGGAAGAGGGGCAACCGGGACAGAATCCGGCGCCCCGACCGGGACTAGAACCCGGAGTGCCGGCGCCGCAAGGCGGAGGATTAGCCTAGTGAGCCACAGCGCTGGCCGCTGTCTTCAACTTTAGCCATTCTGCTACTCACAGCGCAGTGGGCATTGCCCTCCTAGCCAGTGAGCTGGACATCCCTCCGTGCCTCCTGCCCTCCGCCTCTGCTCCTTAGCGAAGCATCTGTTCTGCCATCTTAAAAAGCGAGGTCCCTGGGGCCAGTGCTTGGCCGTAGTAGGCTAAGCCTCTGCCTGAGGTGCCCTCATCCCATGGGGGCGCTGGTTTGTGTCCTGGCTGCTCCTCTTCCGATCCAGCTCCCTGCTGATGGCCTGGGCAAGCTAGGAAGCACCCAGCCTTTGCTGTAGCCAAGGGCTCTGTGGACCAGGTTTTGGACAAGAGAATGAAGAGGGCGCCGTGTTCCGGGAGCCTCCCTAGCGCTCCCTCTATTCCTGCTTCTCGACTCCTCCATTGCGCTTTTTGGACAGGGCTCGTGGCAGCCGGAGTGCCCCTCGGACTGCAAGGTTGGGGGCTGTGGCACGGGGCTGGGGCCCGGGAAGGCAGAGAGACCCTATGGGCTTCAGGACTGTATGGCGCCAAGCCTGTCCACCCACCCAGAATTGCCCACAAGTTTTTTTTTGTTTTGTTTTTAAGATTTTATTTATTTATTTGAGAGGTAGAGTTACAGACAGTGGGAAGAGAGAGACAGAGAGAGGGGTCTTCTGTCCGCTGGTTCACTCCCCAAATGGCAGCAATGGCCAGAGCTACACCAACTCGAAGCCATGAGCTTCTTCTCCAGTCTCCCACATGGGTGCAGGGGCCCAAGCACTTGGACCATCTTCCACTGCTTTCCTAGGCCACAGCAGAGAGCTGGATGGGAAGAGGAGTAGCCAGGACTAGAACTGGAGTCCACATGGGATGTCAGTGCTGCAGGCAGAGGATTAACCCACTGCGCCACGGTGCCGGCCCCTGTAAGTGGCTTTTAAGGGAAGGGAAGAACGGTGAGCTCTTTTACACAGACTGCCGTGCTGCCGGACCGTCCGTCATCCTTGGTCAGGCTGTTCCGGAGACTCACCCGGTGCCTGCTGGCTTCCGGAAGAAGAAGGCCAGGTGAGACTTTCCCCTGCCCAGCTGGGAACCCCTTGTGTGACAGTGATGATGGAGGCCTTCCTGCTGCCCCGCGTGTGTCCCTGGGAGGAGCGTACGTGGTCGGAGAGGGGCCCACTCCGCTCCTGAGCTCCAGAGCCCAGCCTGACCCATCAGACACATCAACACAGACACAGGATCGCTTCCGTGATGGGCGATGTCCCACGGCTGTGGCCAGATCCGCAGGCAGCGAGGCCCTGCTGTTCATCTGGGGAAGAGGCGTGCGTGGCTACCCAGGGCCGTCTGCCACTAACAAGAGAGACTGCCTGAGAACACAGCCAGGAAGGCCGAGTGGAGAAACGGGCTGCCCTCTGCCAACAGGAGCCCCAGAGGCTCAGAGGAGGGGCCTGGGAGCACCGTCGCCCTTTCAAACAGAGGGACATTGGACCTGAGACCAGAAGCCAGCACAGGAGTTCATACGGTAGAGGCGAGGGACAGAGAGGGACAGCACATGCAGCCAAGGGCAAACAGGCTGTGCAAAGGCCCAGGGGCAGGTGGACTGTCAAGTAAGAGTGGCCGGCGCACGGTTGCAAGCTTCCTGTTTGGGCTGAGCTTTGCAAGGCAAGGGTTGGTCCCTTGGCCCTCCCACAGCATAACCCTCTGGCTTCTTGCGAAGAGGTTGGCAAAGCACTGGCTGGACGCTTCCAGAGAGGACCAAGACAGGAAGTGACAAGTTCCCCGAGGGAGGGACACTGGAAGCCTGGTGGAGACTATGGAGAGGAGATCTCTGCCAATGGCTGCAACTCGGGGCCCAGGTGTCCACTGCCCTGCACCACAGCTCTCTGCCCCCTTGCCCGGCGCACGTGCACACAAGAGAAGGCCTGGGCAAACCAGAGGCCTCCGAGATACCAGAAGAGTGGGCTCTCCCTGTGGGAACGGAACGGAGGCCGAGTCCACCTGCCAGGGATCCCAGCCGGCCCCAGGCAGCAAGCGCAATGCTGGCAGCCACAACCGGGCGGCCTGCGAGGCCACCGCTTCCTCACGCAGCAGTGGACACAGAGATCAGGCTGAGCGGAGCTGAAACACTGGGGTTGTTTCTGCATTAGTTGAGCAGCAGTTCGGGCCTCATAACACGGTGCTGGGCAGGCCCCACGCACCTGCTGTGTGTTTCCAGGTTGCACAGCGTCTGCGGTGCCCCCTCTGCATGGGACCCAGGGGCACCCATGAGTCGCAGGGAAGGGGCAGTGGGGAGCAAGCGCTGGCAGATTCCAGGGGTCAGCAGGGTTCAAGGCTGGTGGCTGGAGAGGGGCAGCCCCGAGGGCGGCAGTAGGCCTTGAGGGGGACATGGGTCTCATCTCCATGCTCCAGACGGCTACAAAGCAAAACCAAAGGAGCCGAGTTTGAGCGTCCGGCTGGTCTGTCTGCAGGTCTACCCCTGTGCTGCTCTTGGAATCAGGAGGGGCCGAACAGTGGAGGCTGCAAGACAGCAGCTGAAACCTGCAAACAGCTGAGAGACCAAGGCCCAGGCTGAGATCTGGGCGAGGGAGGATCTACTTGGCCTCTTGCCTGAACTCTCCAAGCCCAGTTCAACCCCACAGGGCATTGATCCCACCCCAAACAGGCCCACGGCTCTGGCCCCTAATGTCCCCTGTGGGGGCCATTTCCAGACACTGGGCTCCAAAGGGGACACTTGACCTCTAAAAGTGTTGACAGCCAGTGTTAATTTTTAATGTTTCAGAAGCCATTAAGCTGGCTGGCCTGATGCACCACATTTTTGTCCGTGGTCTTTTTGTTTCCAGCTTGGGAAGTGGCTGGGGAATGGCCACAGGGAGACTTCCGGCTTTCGTTGCCCTGCTCGGGGTTCAAAGGAGAAGCCACCAGGGGAAGTCTGCAGGGCCCTAGCGGGGAATCACGGCCCTGAGAGAGTGCCCAGGCCTTTGGGGCTCCTGGAATGGGGGTGGTGTTTGTCCGGCCTCCCAGGCGAGGGGAGCCCCAGAGCGACACCTGCCGGAAAGGGAAGGGCGGCAGAGGGGTGTCTCGGGGACCGGGGCACCTGCAGGGCGGCTGCAGCCCACGTGTGGGAGAGGCCAGCCCTGGCCAACGGGTCCCATGAGTGCTGAGGAATGGCTACTGCAGACAGCCACTGAGCCACAGGCCACTGGCTGAGGGTGGGCTGGGGAGCAGGGAGAGCTGTGGGGAGGGCGCTGCTGTCAAGGCGGGGACAAGTGGTGGTGGCCGCATAGGGCGAATGGCCGGGGGATGAAGGGGTGAAAGGAACAAGACAAGCCCCATCCGAGAGGGACCCCAGCCTCAGCCCCCAGGAGAGGCCCCCGGCCCTGCGGCCACACCTTGCACAGAGGGACACCTGGGTTCCCACTGGGGGCTCAGCAGGACGGTCCCAGCACTCCCCAAATCCACGTCCACTGGGGACCTCAGAACGGGCGTCCTTTGGGACCAGGGTCTTTGCAGATGTGGCTTGCCAAGTTCAGGGCACGATGGTTGAGGCTGGGCCCTGTGGAGTCTGCAAAAAGAGGAGGGGACATGCAGGGCCCCCTGGGGCAGGAGGCAGTGATGGGAGGCAGAAGCAGCCCAGTGTGTGGAGCCCGCACACCAGAGGAGGCCGGGGACTCAGGAGGGGCAGGGGCTAAGGTTCCCGGCTCAGACCTTCCAGAAGGCACCGTGTCGAGGGCGCCCTGGTGCCAGCCCCCAGCCTCCTGAGCCGCCGGAAAGCGAGGGCCTGCTGCTCCGGCCACCCGTGCCGCCGGGATCTCTAACAGCAGCCCAGGAACAGAATCCTTGTCCAGTACCCAAACCCACGCACATTGATATGTCAAGATGGTTCTGGGCCCCGGCTCCCCACACGACCACCCAAAGCTCTTCAAAAAGCAAAACCAAAGCAACTGACATCCCATAGGAGAACGCCGGATCCACGCCCCGGCTCTGCTCCCAGTGCCAGCTTCCTGCTGATGCGCACCAGGAGCCAGGTATTCAGGTCATTGCCACCCATGTGGGGAGACCCGGATGGAATTCCAGGTCCCTGGATTCGACCTGGCCCAGCCCTGGCTGCTGTGGGCATTTGGGGAGTGAACCAGCAGGTGGAAGACTCTCTCTCTCTCTCTCTCTCTCTCTCTCTCTGCCTCTCAAATCATTTAAAACCAAATCAGACAACAAACAAACCCTGGTGCCATCCACAACGAGTTAACCAGAATCTCTGGGAGGTGGAACTCAGACGTGGCTGCTTCCTGAAGCTCCCTGGAGGCAGGGCCTGGCTTCAGAACCCACCGTGCTGGTGAAACACACAGCCCTGCAACCAGCCACCTGGGCCTCCCTCGGCTGACTGGCTGACCTTGACAGGTGACATTTCCGACTCTTGGTTGTCCTCATCTGTGGAATGGGGTAATTCTGCCAGGGCACTGCAGGGCACTGCAGTGAGTGAATGCTGACCAAGCGTGCGGCTCAGCCCCACCAGACGCTGGGAAGCAGCCGTGTTCTCTGGCGTGGACCACCACGCTGCCAATCCCACGCCCGTCAGCCCCAGATGCTTTCGGCTGAGCTTCTGCAGAGGTCACTCCGGGCCCACCTGCCCTGCACACCCAGGGTATGGAGAGGGTCCAATAGACAGAGCGAACACAAAGCTGCCTGCCAAGGGGGTGATGAGGTGAGGCAGGGCCCAGGGCTCCAGACTGCTCTGTGAGGTAGGGAAGCTACAGCCCCTATACCACAGGGCTGCTGACATCATCTGGTTGGTGGATGATATCACACAAGTGATTGATGACATCACACAGGTGTATAGATGACGTCATACAGATGAGATGTGCCCAGAGCCGTGTTGGTGTCTGGTGAGCTCTCACAAGACTGCCATCATTGTCATGATCACGAGTGTTTGAAGGGACACGGGTGAAACGGAAATGCTCAGTGAACCCAGGAGCCCTGGACGCCAAGGGCTCACCCACGTCGGTTTATCTGAGTTCCTCTGAGCTGGGGGCCAGACCACGTGTCCTGCATCTGGAATCCCAGCGAGTCCAGCCCATTCTGCCCCAGGACCCTGTCTGGCCACTGTTTTATGTGAATGTTACACTTAGGAATGAGACAGCATCTACCCCTCCCCCCCATGACAGATGAGAACCCTAAAGCCCAAAGGGCAGGCTGCCCCGCCCGAAGTCACCCCATCAGTAAGTGCAGTGGTGGGACCACAGCCAGGCGTTCTGCTCCCCAGCCAGGGCCCATGACACCCTCTTTTATTTATTTACTTTTAAGCATTTATTTATTTATTTGAAAGTCAAAGTTACACACAGAGAGAAGGAGAGGCAGAGAGAGAGAGAGAGAGAGGTCTTCCATCTGCTGGTTCACTCCCCAGATGGCTACTACGGCTGGAGCTGGGCCGATCCGAAGCCAGGAAGAGCTTCCTCCGGGTCTCCTACATGGGACACCTCTTTTAAAACCTCTCCAGGGGCAGGTGCTGTGGTGTAGTGGGCAAAGCCGCCGCCTACAGTGCCAGCATCCCATATGGGCGCCAGTTCAATTCCCAGCTGCTCTTCTTCCAATCCAGCTCTCTACTGTGGCCTGGGAAAGCAGGGAAGATGGCCCAAGTCCTTGGGCCCCTGCACCCGTGTGGGAGACCCAGAAGAAGCTCCTGGCTCCTGGCTCCAGATCAGCCCAGCTCCAGCTGTTGCAGCCATCTGGGGAGTGAACCAGTGGATGGAGGACTTTTCTCTCTCTCTGCTTCTGTCTCTCTGTAACACTGCCTTTCAAATAAATAATCTTACTCATCTGTCACCACAAGTCATCTCCCCCAGGCTTTCTCACCCTCGGCACTACTGGCTGGGGAAGGTCTGGCCAGTGCATTCCTGGCCAGGCCACTCGACCCCAAGAGCACCTGCTCCTAGGAGTGGCACCCGAGTGTGGTGCTAGATGTTGCCAACTTGCTCCAGAGCAGAACCTCTTGTCTCCTTATGTCACGTTCGCCACAGCCTCCCTGCGGCTACACCTGCAGCAGGCAGAGCCCTTGTGTGCTGTGGAATGGCGTCTCCTGCAGTCCAGGAGGAAGAGGACACAGTGAGGGGACATCAGGTGCCCAGAGGCCAAGTAGACATCACACTGCTGGCAGGGGTGGCAGGAGCAAGGGCAGGAGAGGACCCAGGGTGGCGGAGCGGCAGAAACCAGCGATGGCCTAGAGCCCACTGGGCACCAGACGCTGACCTGGGCGCTGGACATGGACTCACCTCTCCCTGTCACAGCTGTGCGAGGGACAACCTGCAGAGCCGGTGGGGGACCACAGCCCAAAGCCCAGGAGCTGGTATCGGAATGCTGGAACAGTGCGCTCACCCAATCCATGATAACGATATCAAGCCAAGGTTTACTGATCACATTGCACGTGCCAGTGTGGACAACTCGGATTCAATACCCCCTCAAGTCCTCCCTCCAACACCTCTTGGTTAGGTTGCTCCATTTGGGGTCCAACTTCCTGCTAATGCACCTGGGAAAGCAGTAGAAGATGGCCCAAGTGTTTGGGCCCCTGCACCCATGTGGGAGACCCGGATGGAGCTCCTGGCTCCTGGCTTCAGTCTGGCCCAGCCCTGGCTGTTGCAGCCACCTGGGGAGTGAACCAGCAGATGGAAGATCTCTCTCTCTCTCTCTCTCTCTCTCTCTGTCCCTCTCTCTGTAACTCTGCCTTTTAAATAAATACATCTTTTAAAAATAAGCAAGGACCAGCTTTGCGGGCTGCTGGCCTGCAGAGTGGACTTCGGCAGAGGAGCAGGTGCGAGGTGTCGGCAGGAGGAGAAGGGGCTGGGAGCATCCTGTGCACCCCCCTCCCCCGGAACTGACTGGGCTTTTCTGCACCTGTTGACCTTCGGGGGCTTCTGGAGCCCCTCCAAAGCTTGCCCAGTTCCTCCAGAAAGCCCCAGACTGCCCTGCCTGCCAGCGCTTATAAACAGTAACTGGACTCACAAAGGGAGCCTGTCTCGGGCTACAGCAACAGGAAGTACCATGTGGTGGGGGAGGCAAGCTGAGCTGGCCAGACTCCGGGTCCGGTGCACGCTCCCCATGGAGGAGCCGTGCACCTTCGTGCCGCTGTATGGCGAGTCTATTGAGTGATCGGGGACCCAAAGCAGTCACAGGCCTTATGTGTGGTGCTGCAGGCTTCCAGAAATAATTGGGCACTTAGCACCTCCTGCTAGAGTATAATCCATTTTGGAAGGCAGATTCATGGGTATGGTCACACAATGGAAATCTTTGAAGAGAAAAGAGAAAAAAAATCCTCATTGATCTTTCATCTTCTCTTGGCCAAACTTGATGGAAATGACCTTGGGGACAAGGGTCACGTGGGAGGAAGTTCAAGTGTGGGCTCCCGTGCCCTGTGTGTACAGAACCACAATACGTGGCATCCCTTGCCTTCTAGACACACACACGTAACTCCTGGAGACACTAATAGGAGCTAGGCATGCGAAGGCAGGGAGAAGAACGGCCCCTCTCTGTAAGCCCCGTATGTAACGTCATCCCTGGCTCCGCAGCACTGGGCCCTGCTACGGAGAGCGAGCAGGGAAGGCTGGATGGCTCAGCTTCCGGAAGTCAGGTTCCAGCAGACGCACTTACGGCATTTTTCTTTCCACTCCAAAGTGCCAGGGCTGTGATGATCGTTAAGGCTGGTTTATTTTTTCTTCTCTACACAGTACAGTAAGAGCCGACAAGGTCCACATCCTCTGATCCAAGCTGTGTCACCCAGCACCAGCAGGGTGGGAAGTGGCTTTCGTAGTCACGTCCCCAGGACACTGCAGGGACCTGCAGCACCTGCCCGTCCTCAAACTCGCGAGGGAGCCGTGACGCATCGCCACGAGCTGGGTGGCTGCAGGGCACCAGCGGTGCTGGCTAAGGGCACCGGGCGTCAGGAGCCCGAAAACGGGTCCCCGGGGGCTAAACCCAGGAGCCGGCAGAGACGCGTTTCTTCTGGACGATCTGGTGGACAACTTGGCTCTGTGCCTCTCCCAGCTTCTGCAGCCAGGGCCGCCCTCCGCCTCTGTCACCACGTGTCCCCTACAGACACAGGGATGAGCTGCTTCCTAAAATGTTTGCTTTAAAACGAGAACAGGCATCCTCAGTGCCTTCGCGGCAGGGCTGAACGGCCGCATGATTCCACACACTCCCGAGAGTCTGTGACTGCCCCCCCCGCCCCCGCCCCCGCCCCCGGGCCTCCTACAGGAAGTGACGTGGCCAAGGCCTGACAACAGGGGAGATCAGGAGCCCCAGAAAAGGCCCGGGACGCCTGCACGGAGACGGAGCTGCTCGCGGAAGCTGCTCCTTTTAAAGACTTAACAGTTTGGCAATCACGCTTTGGTTTGACAGCGAACTGTGAAAATGTGTCACTTTGTCTTCTCGAAACTCCTAAATCCAATCAAAATAACATGTATTAAAATCCTGGGGGTGCTTGCCAGAGTCTGCGGTGCGGTTGTGGGAGAGCTGACCCCAGATGTCTGACGCTGCGCTTTCTCTCTTCTTACAGAAAAACAACGCAGGGCCTCGCAGCCGGTGCACGGAGGGTCACAGTGGGGGGAGCGCTCCCCGCTTCCTTCCCGGGGTGAGATCCGGGGCCGCGGGCCGTGGGCTCTGGTGCCGTCTCAGGTACACAGCGTGCTGCTGGGAGTTGTGATCACACAATCTGGGGCCGCAGTCTGCACGGTGCACGCTGGGGCCACCGGCTGGGAGCCTGGGGACCACACTTGAGGCCCCCACGGAGCGGCTCGGGGCTACAGGGTGGGCGGTGGGAGGGCACCGGGGGTGGCCCCAGAGCGAGGGCTCAGCGGTGCCCCTGCATCCCAGCTCTGCGGCAGGGGCTGTCCTAGGTCTCACATGTCTGAGGCTGTTCCTCCAGGGACATGAAATAGAACTCTTTCGATTGTGACTCATGGAAGGTCCCAGACCCATCTTCTTAAACAACATGGAAAAGACTGAATGAACTATCCAAGACTGAGGGGCTTGGTCCAGGTTCAAGCTATACCCCCACCCCATCTCAGCTCAGACTTCACTGGGCTCCCGCCTCATGGTACCAAGAGGGATGCAGCAGCTCCGCCCTCTCAGGCCTCCAGGTCCAGTGCACAGGGAGTCGCTTTCCAGCAGCTTCCGCAGAAGCCCCAGGATTCACTCTGAATGGAAGACGACGGCCCCATCTCTGAGCTGCACTGGGGCCCAGGACAGGTAACTACGCATTGAGGCTTAAACCCCTGGACGTTGGATAGGGTGGGGTCGGCAGGGGACGCCTCATGGACCTCAGAAAGAAAGATGGATTTTGAAACCAAAACTGGGGCAATGGATTTGGATGGAGGAGCTATCCATGTGCATTAGGTAGGAATTTAAAAGCTGGGCTTTTAAACAAAGATTGATTTATTTATTTGAAAGCCAGAGTTATAGAGAGGGAGAGACGTAGAGGTATCTTCCATCCACTGGTTCACTCCCCAGATGGCTGCAACAGCCGGAGCTGGGTGAGGCCAAAGCCAGGAGCCCAGAGCTCCATCCTGGTCTCCCGTGTGGGTGGCAGGGTCCCAAGGACATGGGCCATCACCTGCCGCTTTCCCAGGCACAGAGGCAGGGAGCTGGGTGGAACCAGAGCTCCCGTACGACATGCCCGTGTCACAGGCAGCGACTTGGAGCGCCGCACAGGGAACCTAGCAGGGCCGGCTGTGAGGCCAGGCCCATCTGACTTCAGGCTGGGGGCTTTGACTAGGAGGCTGAGCGGTGTCCATTTGGGGTGCGAAGTCCGCTAGGGAGGAACCATGGGGGAGCATCTACAGTGGGTGGCTACCGCTGGCGTCTCAGTGAGTCTTCCCAGCCGCCCTTGGTGGGGACAGGTCATTACTGCAACCTTCTCATGGTTGAACACACAGAGCACTAGGGACACGCCCGAGCCCGGCTGGAACCTGCACTTTGCTCGGGTTCCAGTCTCCCAACTTTGCACAAGGCGGAGGGAGGACCTGCTGGTGGCAGCTGAGAGCAGGGCCGTGGAGGAGCAACCCGAATGCAGCAGGGGGAGGGGCCGGGCACCCATGGGCTCGGCCCACCCGGGTGACCCCACGTCCACTCCTTTCCCTTCTCTGAACCGAGTCCAAAGAACCATCCCGCCCTCCACGCCGTGCACGGACGCTGGCGCATGGCTGTGCTATGCGGTACTGGCCTGAGAGCTGTGTTCTTCCCGGCCCCACCTTCAAACACCCTGCGTTGGTAACGTAAACTCCGTCACAGCAGGAACTTTGACCCCACAGGAGCTGGCAACGCTCTACTTGCGGGAGGGAGGTGGAGGTGGCTTCTTGACTTGTTTCTCAGAGAAGCAATTGTTAAACCTTTACCAGGGCTGGCGCTGTGACACAGTGGGTTAACACCCTGGCCTGAAGCGCCAGCATCCCATATAGGCACCGGTTCTAGTCCCGGCTGCTTCTCTTCCCATCCAGCTCTCTGCTATGGCCTGGGAAAACAGTAGAAGATGGCCCAAGTCCTTGGGCCACTGCACCTGCGTGGGAAACCCAGAAAAACTCTTGACTCCTGGCTTCGGATCGGCGCAGCTCCAGCCGTTGTGGCCTATTGGGGAGTGAACCATCGGGTGGAAGACCTTTCTCTCTCTCTCTCTCTCTCTCTTTTCCTGCCTCTCCTCTCTGTGTAACTCTGACTTTCAAATAAATAAAAAATAAAAAAAAAAAACCTTTACCAGCAGGGCCCTGGGATGCCCCAGTTCAGGGTCCAGGGCTCATGGCTTTCTTCTACCCCTCCCTTCCCCCACCTCTGTGCCAGCGACTGGCTCAGAGCTGGGCATGCGGCCCAGCTGACCCGCACAGACTGAAGTTCACCACTTCTGTGTTGGAAAGACCGGACAGTTAGCGCTGACCCCAAGGATGGGAACAAGGACCTGCGGTGTTCCCCGGGGACAGCACCCTCCTCACCCTGCAGCCGGCTGCAGCTGTCCTCACGCGGGAAGGGGAGAGATGCGGGTAGGGGCTGTGCAGCAAGTGCACTTGGCCTAGGAAGCTCTGTCATGAGAATCCCCGACCATGCCAGTCACTTTCCCTTGGGCCTCTGCTCTTTGCAACTAATCACAGCCGAAGTGATGAAGGGCCCAGCCCATGGAGAGGGCCTCGGTAAACACTCAGCGGAGCACAAAACAATGCAGAAACCAGCACATAAGGGGCTGTGCTGTGGCGTAGTGGGCTAAGCCTGCACCTGCAGTGCTGCATCCCACATGGGCGCTGGTTCGAGTCCAGGCTGCTCCTCTTCTGATCCAGCTCTCTGCTATGACCTGGGAAAGCAGTAGAAGATGGCCCAAGTCCTTGGGCCCCTGCACCCACGTGGGAGACCTGGAAGAAGCTCCTGGCTCCTGGCTTCAGATCAGCACAGCTCTGGCCCTGGCCGATGTGGCTGTTTGGGGGAGTGAACCAGTGAATGGAAGACCTCTCTCTCTATCTTCTTCCTCTCTCTGTATCTGTGCCTTTCAAACAAATAAGTAAATCTTTAAAAATAACATTGCACAAACCAACCTACAAACCAGTGTACAACGCAATGCACAAACCAACGCACAAGGCAGTTGTTAGGTCTTGTCACAGCTCCCACACGAAGTCTTAGAAAGACCAATCCCTGCACCGTCTTGGGAGGACCATGTCTTAAAGCGCCCCATTGTTGGGGACATTGATTCTTATGCTGTCAGACATTGGCGACTAAACAGAATCCAGCCCTGCGGCGGTCCAGGGGTTGGTCTCTAAGAACTCGCGTCTGAGCTGAGACAACACTCCCAGTCTGGGTACAGGGTAAGTGTGGGGGCACAGCGTGGTGGGAGCTGGAGTGCAGCCGACAGGCCGGGCTCCGTGTGGCCGTGGCAGAGCTTCTGTGCCTCCGGAGCAGGGCCGGAGGGCAGTGCCCGAGGTGGGGCGACTGCACAGAGGAAACCCAGCTCGGCGGGTCTGTGGGAGCGGGGCCCTGACACAGGCCCGGCCTTCTGCAGGTCCATTCCATCCCCGTGCATCTGCGTGTGCACACGGCCCGACACGCCTGTGTTTCACGTGGGACAAGCGAGGAAAAGCCTCCTGCCGGGACACACGTCTGTCTGAGTGTTTCCAGAGAACACTGCCGCCGAACTTGAAGGGGGCTTGCAGGGGCAATCCACGTGGAAGGTTATGAACATGTTTCTCTCGCGCGTTGGGCTTTATCTCAATTTTTAAACAAGGCCTAATCTACTGGCCCCAAATGACTTGGCAGGTTTCCCGCCATCTCCCTGGGAAGCCCTAGCGGCTGAAAGGCCGCTTTGTCTTGGACGCTCAAATTACCCCGCCGACGAGAGGACGAGAGGTCGTCGACCTTCCAAACAAATGTGTGGAATCCGCAGGCACGTGGGGTGCGCAGAGCGGCCCCTGAAACCCAGAGCCCCGCCCCCTCCCGGAGCACCTGTGCACGGGGACGCCCCACTCGGGGAAGACCCCGGTTTTGTTCCGACGTGGGTAGGTGCTGCCTGTTCACTTGCCTGGTGCATCCCTGGATGTTTGGGGTGGGGGTGGGGTGTCACGCCATGTGGGACACGCACCCCCTGCTCCTCTGTGGGACACGGGCTGTGCCCGGGCTGGGGATCATTTCCTATCTGCTCGTCAGGTGGCTCCAGGAGTCGAACACCGCGCTCAGCCCCAGGGAAGCAACGGCGGTCAAACCAGACAGCGTATGGCGCAGCACGCCGAGAGCAGGCTCAGCCGGCGGGGGAGCCAGCACGGAGCCCGGCACGTCCTGAGCTGGGGTGCCGAAGGCGGGCAGACAAAGGCCTCCGTGGGCTTCTTGGCCCCCTAGCTCTGAGCTCCTGCCCACTCTGTGTGCTCTGGCCCAGCGGCCCCTCTGGCCTTGACCTCCTCTCTTTCTGACCCACCCACGACTCGCTGAGCTGCCTGCATTCCCCAGAGACGCCATGTGGGCTGCGGCCTCCCGGGCCTTTGCACGTGCTCCTCCTGCGTAGATGCTTGAGTGCTCCCCGCCCAGCGTCCCCACGGCGGCTCCTCTCCCTCCACGCTGTCTCAAGAGGCCGCTCCGGAATCTGCTGTGCACCTGTCCCTTCCACCTGCCTGCTTTCCTTAGCGTCCCTGCCGCCCTGCCTGGCGCATCTGCTTGCTGCCTCTTTGCTCTACTTGTCTGTCCCCTGTTTATCCCAGCGCCTCCAACAGCACCCGGAACCTAGTAGGTGCTCAATAAATAAATAAGTAACCATAGTGTGCTCGGAGAGCACGCAGTAGCACAGTCTCTGGCAGAGTCCGGGAGACTTCCTGGAAGCGGCATCAAAAGGTCAGGGGATTTTTAATTTTGCATGAACGGCTTTGAGCAGCCTTGGGAGAGGCGTGGGGTGGGGGCCACAGCAAGCACAGAGGCCGTGGAGGAAGGGGGGCAGGGCCCACGTTGCCTCCAGAGCCACAGGAAGGAGTCCAGGCCAGGTCCAGAAGCGCAGCCGGCACCTAGAGGGTGGTCAGCAGCGGGGCCACACAGAGAGACTGCACGGCGGAGCGTGCACCGGGCTGCAGCCTGGACAAATGCACGAGACGGGGCTTGGGGTCCGGCATGGTGGCGTCGTGAGCTAGGCTGCTGCCTGCAACGCGTGCATCCCGTATGAGAGCCCCAGTTCAAATCCCAGCTGCTCTGCTTCCCTTCCAGCTCCTGCTAATGTGACTGGGAAGGTGGCAGAACCCTTCCACCCACGCCGGGCACCCAGATGGGGCTCCTGGCTCCTGGCTTCAGCTTGGATCAGACCTGGCTGTTGTGGCCATTTGGGGAGTGAACCAATGGATGGAAGCTCTCCCTCCCCACTGCCTTTCAAATACATAAATAAATCTTCAGGGGGGGGGGAGAGCGAGAGTGAGCTGGAGGGTGCTGCAGGGGACCCGTGAGTGATGCTGAGACCCTCGCCCACCCTGGCCGCCCTGCAGAGGGCAGGGAGCCAAGCTCTAGATCCAGCTCCATCTCGGGAATCCCAGTGTCCTTGGGCAAGTCACTTGACCTTGACCTTCTGAAGCTCCACTCCCCTCGGTGCCAAAAGGGCAGACAGTGGAGCACCGTGACGGCTGGGGGGCTTTGGGCCTGCGCCGTGCCTTCTGCAGGGCCGAGCTGCCAGCAGGACGACGCCCGCCCTTCCGGCTGGCGTGCTGATGGCCGAGGCTCTGCCGCTGCTTCCTTGCGTAGCACTCGGTGGGTGTATCAGAATCTAAACTCTGACGAATGTAAATCATGACACTGTTTGATCGACAGCCAAAAGTCATTAACTCGGCATCCCGTGTCCAGGCAGCAGGAGAAGAGCAGGGCAGAATGAAAGGCCTCCAACGAGGCCGGCGAACGCTCGGCGGGGCTCTGTCCAGCTGGCCGGGCCGGGGCTGCCCGGGCTCCCCCTGGTATGACGGGGGGAAAAGAACTGGCATGTGTGTGCCAGCTCCTCTTGCTCAAATCTGTGCTCTGAGGAGGACGACAACTGGGTGGCAACTGGCCCGACAGATCAAACAACCCCCAGCTTCCCCGTGGCCCCTGGAGGGCCAGACACGAGGGGGCACCCAGATGTGCAGTGAGGTGCAACAGGGAGAAAAGACAGCAGCTGGGGACCCAGCTCTCTGCTGTGGCCTGGGAGAGCAGGAGAAGATGGCCCAGGTCCTTGGGCCCCTGCACCCGCGTGGGAGACCCGGAGGAAGCTCCTGGCTCCTGGCTTCGGATTGGCGCAGCTACGGCTGTTGCGGCCAACTGGGGAGTGAACCATTGGATGGAAGACCTCTCTCTCTCTCTCTCTCTCTCTCTCTCTCTTTCTCTCTCTCTCTCTGCCTCTCCTCTCTGTGTAACTCTGACTTTCAAATAAATAAATAAATCTTTTAAAAAAATAAAAAAGACAACGGCTGGGGACACCCGTGTGACTTTGCCAACTCCAAGGCCACTGCTTCCGCGCGAGTCTGTCGCCTGGAAAAGAATCCCATCACAGTACAGCACGCAAGCCCTCCCGCCCCTTCTCACGTCTGCTAATTGCCTACCCAACCGAGAGACTTTTAAAAGGAGCGGTGATAATTGAAATTTCACATAATTACATCTTAAAGTAACGCTTTTAGCTTCTTCCCCCAGCCTCCATCAAAAGTCTCTCTTGTCAAAATAATCTTAAAAGTTGTTTTTTTTTTTTTTCTTACACAGAGATTGATGAAATATCACTGGAAATCTTTCAGCGGCTAATTATAAGGCAAGCCTCCTCGGGGCTTCTTCAGGGGCAATCTCTCAATGCGTTTGGGCCCCTGCTTTCCATCGGTTCATGTTTCACAGGTGCAGAAGCGTGCGATCTCTTCGCCAGTTTTAAGTACAAGCCGAGCCTCATCCTCAGGTGGCGCTGAGCAGGGCTCTGCAGCGGGACGGGGCTGCTTGGCTCACTGGGGACGAATCCTGCACAGTACGGAGACACACACCTGTCCTGTACCTGGCCCTGCTGCTCTGATCCGTGGCGTTACCCTCTGAACGGTGTGCCGGAGCTTAAAGAGATGCAGCAGGTGCAAACACTTCTGAGGTGGAGTGGGGGCGGGGCATGCTGGACGCAGGGCTGCCCGTCACACCTGGGCACCGCCCCCACGACCACCTCCAGGCGACCCTGGCGAGGCCCCAGGCACTTTTCTTAGGGATGGTGGCAATGTGAGCCTTTTGGTTTTCTTGGCACAGGCTAGCACATTACCTGAGGTATTTAATTCTGCCAGCCAGACATCACCTCACCCCAAGGCAAACGCTGTGCCTGTTTGTTCAGGTGCGCTTTCTGCTCCTGTCTGGGGAGATGGGGTGGGGTAGGAGGGGGAGATCAACAAGGTCTTTAGCTCTAGGTCACTAGTCCAGGCTGCCAAGCTACTGTCGGTCACGGCGCAACCCAACAAGCTCCACCACGAGGCGGCAGACTCTGCAGACACACAGGCTGTGCCGAGCCAGGGCTTGGCACGCCGTAGCGGCTCCATGAATGTCTGCTGGACAAATGAATGAATGAAGTCTCTTTCCTGACCCCCACGCTGTTGGAGGCACGCTGTGCAAGCCACGCAGGGTCCAGGGAGACGCTGAATCCTTAACCCTTTTGGAAATTAAAAATAACAAGAAAACTGACATCCAAAGAAGTTAAGCAAACATTCCAAGGTCCTACAGCTACTTAGGTAACAGAGTCAGGATCTGCACCAGGCTTGCTGGATTCCAAAGACAATGCTTTTTCCCCCTTATTTATTTATTTATTTATTTATTTATTTATTTGAAAGGCAGAGTGACAGAGAAAGAGGGAGAGGGAGAGACAGAATTTTCTTTTTTTTTTCTTTTCTTTTTTTTGGACAGGCAGAGTGGACAGTGAGAGAGAGAGAGAGAGAGACAGAGAGAAAGGTCTTCCTTTGCCATTGGTTTACCCTCCAATGGTCGCCGCGGCAGGCGGCTGAGGCCAGCACACCACACTGATCCGAAGGCAGGAGCCAGGTGCCTCTCCTGGTCTCCCATGGGGTGCAGGGCCCATGCTCTTGGGCCATCCTCCACTGCCTTCCAGGGCCACAGCAGAGAGCTGGACTGGAAGAGGGGCAACTGGGACAGAATCCGGCGCTCCAACCAGGACTAGAACTCGGGGTGCCGGCGCCGCAGGTGGAGGATTAGCCTAGTGAGCTGCGGCGCCGGCTGAGAATTTTCAATCCACAGGGTCACTCCCCAGATGGCCACAATAGCCAGGGCAGGGCCAGGCAAAAGCCAGGAGCTTAGAGCTCCACCCTCGTCTCCCACATGGGTGGCAGGGGCCTGGGCCGTCTTCTGCTTCATTCCCAGATGTGTTAGGAGGGAGCTGGATGGGAAGTGGAGCAGCCGGGACCTGAACCAGAGCTCCGGTGTGGGATTCGGGCATTCCAGGTAGCAGCCTCACTGCTGCCCCCCAGCGCCTGCCTCCAGCTTTAACGCCTCCATAATAAGCAGACTCAGGATGAACGCGGGCGTGGCTGCGTTTGTCATCATGGTCAATGACGGACACGTGTGTGTGACGATGGCCCCAGGGCTCACCACGGGGCTGAAAGCATCCTATCCTCCGGTGACGAGGTCCCCCAAGGTTGCGCAACACGTGACTCCCGTGTTTATGCAAATGCTGGTGTGAACAAACCTACCACGCTGCTACGTGTGTGAAACACTTAGAATCATGGACAGCGGCTCATCCTTGGGGCTCAGCCGTACGCCGCTGGGTTTGTGTGTCCTGTGCTGTACATGGAAGCACTGTTTCGGAGGGTACCCCTTCTACTGACGGAAAGCGGCCGACTGTACAGCAGCGAGCCGCGTGGGCCTCGTAGCAGCTGCACGCCCCTCCAGCGCACTGTGTCCCCGGCGGGTGTCAGTGGCCACGCCCAGCGCCCGCCCCGCACCTCTCCATCTGCAGTGATGCGCTCAGGGATGCTGGGGCACCCCGGAGACAGCCTTCGCCGCGTCTGCAGACGTGTCCCCCCTATTAAGCAACGCATGGCTGCAAAAACGCAGGACCCGAATCTCCCTTCAGGGAAGGCTTAAAGGTGACGTGGGGATGTTGACAGGGATGTTAATATTTCACAAAAAAGAACCCAGAACATCTCAAAGACACTGTCTCCTGCTAAACGTAATGCCATTTGTCACCGTCTGCTGTGTTGACTTCCAAGTTCCGGGAAGGACTAACACTGAGCAAACCTGTACCTTCCACCCAGAACCCGGAAATCCACTCTCCCCCCTCCAAAACGGTCTGGTGACCTGGCTCACAGGCCTCTCGGGGGGCTGACTTCCACCGAATGTTTTCAAAAGGACTCAGAGCCACACCTGACTGTGCGAAGCTCACGAGGCACAGACAGAAGAAATCTGCGTTTGTCTCCCAACACTGCACTCCCAGGCAGGGCTGAGTCGGTACTGCCGTCTGCCGTGGCCACGCTGGAGGCGGCTGCTCCCTGGGCTTCCGCCCCTTCTGCTCTGCCCCTGCGCAAGGCCAGACTCTGCGAGGTCTCCGAGGCTGTGCGCGTCCCCAGGTGTGCCATGCTCTGCTCTTCCTGTGGTTCCTGAGAACAAGGAACTGGAGAGCAAAGGGCTCCCTTCTCCGGGAGCTAGAAGCAGGCAGGCCTGGAGAGACGGCCGCGGCCTGCTCTCAGTGAACACTAGGCAGTGGCAAGGACCACAGCCCGGGCCCCGGGGAGTGGAGCGCAGCCAGGAGGCCGCACCGAGAGGGGTGGCTCCATGCAGTGCACTGCCTTGCGATGGCCCAAAGGCACACGCAGCAGTCAGTGGAGTCCGAGCCCCTGTAAGGGAGCAGATGAATTAAACTCGCCGACTTCCGCATTTGGGAACCACTGAGGCCTGCTTGTGAGAGGCGGGCAGCATCCAGCCTGTTTATCAAGGAACACACACAGACACGGACACACACATGCACACACATGCGTGCACACACACACAAACCACCTTTGCAAGCAGTCAGCCTGCACGCCCTGGCATGGCTCTGCTTGCTGTGGGGCAGTAAGGCCTCCTCTGGCCACTCTCTGGCCATTGATGGGCCCATTGGTGGATGACAAATGGCCTGGGTGGCCGGGCACCCAGAGGATCCGGCCTCCACCTGCAGCCACCGTCTTTCCACCTGGCAGCTCCCCTGGAGGTGGAACCTCCAGGAAAAGCTGCCCCTTGGTGCTGCCCACGTGCTCAGTGGTCATCCCCTCCACTCACTGGGCAAGCAAGGACGTTCCCACCCAGAGAGGCGGACGTGATGGCTCCGGCTTCCAGGACAAGCGGAGATGATGGAGAGAGAGCATGGACGACTGGGACTTCGCAGGACCACCCGGGAGACGGTCCCTGCCGAAGGCACCGCTCTGCAGGTGCACGACAGAAGCAAAGCAGAAGGTGGTCGGTGCAATCCCAGAACACGGCCAGTGCTGCCAAACCACACCGGGCTTGTTCCTTCTTCACAAGGCCCGAGGCAAATCGCCACAGCCCATGGCAGCCAGAGCCTTTGGGTTTCCAGAGGATATTCAAACTTCCCTTAGAAATTCTCTTTCCGACTTGTATTATGATTGCATTATAGCAGATTTTTAGCTGTCTGCCTCCCTTTAAAAAAAACTCCAGTGAGTCTATTAAGGGCCGGGCACTATGCCAAACATCTGTGGATTTGCCAGCTCATTTGAACCACAAAATGAGCCAGACTCTACTGGATTGTGCCATTTAATGGATGGAGAAACAGAGGCCCAGAGAGGTTAAATAACTTGCCCAGGTCACACAGGAAGGAAGCAGAGGAGGGAAGACTCCTCTCCAGGATACCGGAGCCCAGCCTGTCACTGTCGCTATGGGTCCCGGGCTAGAGATGCCACAGAGGCAGGATCCAGACTTCCCCACCCCCCCAGGCCTCGGGATTTCTAGAAAGAAGAGGGAAGCTCCTGACGTGACGCTGTCACAAACCGCCCAAGTCCCCCCAGGTGTGCTCCCAGGGGACTGGCTGAGACGCGAGATCTTGGGAAGCCGGGGGAGCACAAGTGGGGTGCAGATTAGGCACAGCCATGACCGCGACGACCCAGCACGCACCGAGCGTGGCCCCTGCTACGACTGTTCGCAACACCTTTCATGAATTAGCACACCCGATATCCTGAACCACGCTCATCAGTCCAGTTTTGCACCTGAGGAAAGTCTCATTTCGGTTTTCCATAGAATTCGCGGAGCTTCAGGCAGTTTCAGAGTCCCCTACTTTCCCCCTAGGCCTGTCATTTAGGGAGAGGTGGCACACTGGTGCAGAGAGCCCAGTGCACGGACACACATGCAGACACAGCTGGGAAAGCTCACGGCGCGGAGCTGAGGAGCTGAGCTGAGGGTCAAACCAAACCTAAGGACGCAATGCCGTTGCTCACGCAGGTTACACTGGATCAACCCGCATGCCCGTGTGATGTATCGGTACGAGGGCTATTATTTGACCACAAAAACGAAGGCAGTCCATGCACCGAACACAGGACCCAGTATGAGTGAAGACCGTCTCAGACGCCACCTATCGCACGGTTCCGTTCCTATGGAATTGTTCAGGGTGGGCAAATCCAGAGACGAATGGCGCATCCCTGGTTGCCAGGAGCTGGGAGGAGACAGGATGGGGAGCGCCTGCTTCCGTCAGGAATTCCGTTTGCGGTGATTAAAAAGTCTGCAACCAGAGGTCGGTGCTGTGGCATAGCAGGTAAAGCCACCGCCTGCAGTATTGGCATCCCATATGGGCGCCGGTTCTAGTCCCAGCTGCTCCACTTCCTATCCAGCTCTCTCTTATGGCCTGGGAATGCAGTAGAAGATGGCCCAAGTCCTTGAGCCCCTGCTCCTGCGTGGGAGACCTGGAGGAAGTTCCTGGCTCCTGGCTTCAGATTGGCGCATCTCTGGCCTGGCCATTGCGCCCAACTGGGGAGTGAACCAGCAGATGGAAGACCTCTCTCTCTCTCTCTCTCTCTCTCTCTCTCTCTGCCTCTCGGTAACTCTGCCTTTCAAATAAATAAATAAATATTTTTTTTAAAAAAGTCTGGAACCAGAGAGTGGTTATGGTTGCACAACACTGTGAAAGTACTTAAGTCCTTGAATTATACCCTTTGGTTTAAATGCTAAATTTACGTTGTGTGTATTTAACTACAATAATTAAAAAAAGAATGACTCAATGCCTCTTACACTGTGCACGTGGTAAAACCGATTCCTTGTCTTGGGTCACCAGAAGCTTCCAAATTCATCCTCTACATCTGCCCTCCCAGTGCCACTGACCCTCACCTCACTCCCACCAACTCCCCCATCACATCCTGACCTCGGGCCAAACCCAGACACCAGACGTCGCCCCTGCTGTGCCTGCTTTCCCTGCCCAAAGACCCAGAGAAGATTCACCCACCCTTCAAGACTCAACTGAGGCCAAGTCTCCAGCGGAGACGGCACCAGCGCCTCTATCTGGGCACCGCACCACTTGGCAGGCTTCTGCAGACCCCGCACACAGCACCACCAGAGGGCTCAGCACCGTGAGTTGGAAGGACGTGCTTCCAGTGTGCTGGTTGGGCCTGGTGCACCTGGGTCTAGCTCTCAACTCCGCCCCTGTGTAACCATGGGCACTGCACGCCTTTGGGCCTCAGCGGCCTCATCGGTTAATGTCGGGCTGATGGAAGCTGATGTGAGGATGAAACACGAAAATACAGAGACAGCTCTGGCAACAGTGCTGTGTTCCTCCTGAACACTCGGTGAGCGCTGGTGTCGCAGGGATCCTCGTTGTCAGCATCCTCCTTCCCCCCACCCTCTCCCCAGCTTCATCAGCAGACACCTGAGCCCGGCACACGGCCTGCCATGGAGCAGGTGCCCAAGAAACAACATACAATCCACCAACCCCACTCCCCTCATTATACGGCTGGGGCTGGGTGAATGGAGACTCGGACGGGCAAGGGACAAGTCAGGTACCCAGCTGGAGGCAGGAGAGATCTGGGGCTTTGCCTTTCCCACATCAAACCCTGACTCTCACCACCAGCAGGTGCCGGAACCGTACTCCCCTGCATTCCCACAGAGCTGGGACCCACGATGCTGCCCCCTAAAAACCCGAGTGCCATCTCTCACAGCGCTCAAGGCCTTTCCTTGCTTTGCACCGAGAGCTGGAATATCAGCAGGCGAGCCATAAATAATGGAGAAACAAAGAATTCAGAAATTAACAGAGGGTCTGCCGGCGAGTCGGTGGGGCTCCTCCTCCTGGGGAAGCAGATGCATGAGCTGTCAGAGATAAGACTTGGGGGGGCGTATTTAAGGTGAGCACAGATAGCAGTGGGCACTCAGGGAGTCCCTTCTGCCACCGCCAAACGGGAAACCTCATAGATCAAACCACAAGATAAATGAGCACATTAAGGCTTCACACACCCTGGGGTTTTTCTTTGAAGAATCGAGATGCCAATTGAACCAGCTCCTCCCTAAATGGCTTTGTGGTCACTCCCGAGAGAAGTCACCTTGCAGTACCAGAGCCCCTCCCCTGGGTCACTGGGGGCCCAGTTTCCATACCTACTTGAACACGCACACCTGATAGGAATTGGATTTGCGGCATACACCTGTGCATGCCCTCAGCACTCAGCACAGAAATTCATAGGTAAGGCCTGTACTACTGATATGGACTCCCTCGCTCTTTATAAAAACCCTATAAAGGCAGGAACTGCTAGGTAACAGCCGCACGACACAGGTGCACAAACAGCCATCAGGGGACCCAGCCAGACGACCTGCTAGGAGGCATCGGGCTGCTGCCACATCCGAGTCAAAGAATGGGGTCCCCCAGCCAAGGCTGTGGCCTTCCAGGTTCCCTAAGAGACTAAACAGAAAGGAAAGGAAGAAGGTGCCAACTCCCACAGGGGCTCAGGACACCCGTGAAATGGCCAAAGGAAGGGGCCCTGCTGCCCCCTGTGGCCCCCTAACCCCCCACGCCTGGAAGAGGCAGCGCCTGAGCCCCCTAGGAGCTGCCTGAAGCAGTAACAGCTAACTGATGGACACCCAGCGCTGTGTTACAAACGCTTGGGAGTGAACTAAATGCAAATGAGGCCGCCAGGAGGGCTGGGAGCGAGGCTTCCCCAGTGCCTCCTGCCTGCAAGCAGACGCCCAGGTCCCCGTCCCCCCCGTCCCCCGCCCCGTGGTCAGCTCCGAGAAACCCTGGGGAGGACAACCAGGTTGACAGATGGGACCCTCCCCGCCTGTCTCGGAAATGCCAGGAGGTGTGGGTGAGGGGCGGAAATGCTCAACACGCCAGGGGAGGGGCTGTGGGCGGGGGCTGATTTATGGGCACGGGGCCCCGCCCTCACCTTTATTTACATTGCCCGGAGCACACGCACTCTGGGAAAATTTAGTGTTTTAATTTGGGCATCTGGCTTGTGATTTTTTTTTTTTCCCTTAAATTGCTCCCTGGAAAACCAGTCCTGAACCCACAGCAGAGGGCTCCTGTTTCTCTCTTGCCGGCTGAAGAATGCAAGACCTTTGAGGGCGCAGGAAGGATGTGTGTGTGATGCGTGGAGACGCTGCTGGCAGATGCGTGCCGTGGATGTGTCCAGCAGTGTGGACGCTGCAGGGGGGGGCGCCCGGCAGGGGCAGGGGTGGCACCAGGAAGCCCGAGCTCCGTGACGCAGCGCTGCATGGCCCCGGCCCGCTCACTGCGGCTTTCTGGCCCCAGGTTCTCCAGAACGGAAGAGAGGGGCTTCCAGGCTCCTTCCTGGAGGGCGGAGAGCCTGGGTGCTTCCATAACCCACTGAGGGCTCCGCTCGGGTGCCGTCCGCTCCTCGCCAGCTGTTTCAAGTCCCTTCCTGTACAAGTCTCTGGCAGAGGACACAGGTTCTCAACATCGCGGCTCCAAGGCTGGAGAAGGCAACTGCTCCCCAAACGGTGCGGCGTTACTTTAGGGACTTTACTTTAGGAAATTCTTCAAGGAGAATCTGATCGACTCAGTTCCGTTGAGCAGTCAGAGGTTGTAGAAACTCAGAAACGACGGCCTGCCAAGAGGTCGTGCTCAACCTGCTCACGCTGGCTGACCGGCGCCCCAGCTCCTGGGCTGTTCTGGGGGTGTCTCTTGCAAGCCCTGGAAGTCAGGAGGTTGACACCACACCTGGGTCACCCGTCGGCATCGCGAGCCACCAAGCAAGTGAGAAATCCCCTCCTGCGCCTCACTGGCAGAGCCTCGACCCGGGATCCCCACCCGGGCCTTCCCCTCCCTGCTCCTCCCCCGCTGGCCTCCAGCACCTGCAAGCACCCCGGGTTCCCAGGCCTCCCTCCCGCCTATCACGGCGCCCTGAGCTCCTGAATGTTCATGGAACGAGTGAGCAGAAGGACGAAGTCGGTCTCCCTCCCCGACCTCGAGGGCCTGCAGGGTGCAGGACGTGGCTGAGCATTAGGGACGACACTTTCGGGGGACCCGGCAAGTGCTCGGCACATCACACGCCGGCCCCAGGAGGAAACAGAGCGACTTGCTCACCTCGTCCAGCCAAGGGCCTCGAGAGCCAGGACGTGCACCCAGGCCGGGGGCTCCGGAGCCTTCCATCCCACGCTGGGAACGCTGAACCTGTCGGGCCAGCATCTCAGCCAGTGCAAACAGGTTACGGCCACCGCCAGCGTGCCTCTTTCCTGGCAGTCACCGTCTCGCACTGTTTCTCTGGGCTGTACCCAAAAGACGAGGCATCCGGTGGCTACGAAGCTTTGCATTTTCTTGGATGGTTAATTCTGCATGCAAAATGTAATGGAGAGGAGATTCTTCCAAGCGTACTATACTTTATGCATATTTTTTTTTTCCTCCCAGACATCTAAACTCAGGCCTGGCAGATGGTCAACCAAGCTAAGCTGGGCTCCGTGATGACCTCTGGACAGCTCTGAGCCTCAGCTCCTGGAGCGGGAATCTGCCTCTCTCTCTCTCTCTCTCTATTATTCCCCCCTAAGTCCAGGAGAACCCCCCAGCAATGCTGAACCAGACTCACACGAGGAGACGTGAAAGCCATTTAGTGGGCTCTTCAGGCAGAGTGGACAGTGAGAGAGACAGAGAGAAAGGTCTTCCTTTGCCATTGGTTCACCCTCCAATGGCTGCTGCAGCCGGCGCACCGCGCTGATCCGAAGGCAGGAACCAGGTGCTTCTCCTGGTCTCCCATGGGGTGCAGGGCCCAAGCACTTGGGTCATCCTCCACTGCACTCCCTGGCCACAGCAGAGAGCTGGCCTGGAAGAGGGGCAACCGGGACAGAATCCGGCGCCCCGACCGGGACTAGAACCCGGTGTGCCAGTGCCGCAAGGCGGAGGATTAGCCTAGTGAGCCGCGGTGCCGGCCCTGGGTGATTTTAATTTCAGGTGGCAAAGCTCGGCGAAGAGGAAGGTTTGTTCTGAGAAGGTGCACGCCAGCCTAAGGTGTTGGCTGTGGCGCAGTGGGATGGGTTTGTCCGCGCCGTCTTCTCTATTAAATCAGAACACTGGGAGAGGTCAGGCAACACCTCCTCCCACACTGATGCAAACGAGAAGGCAATATGACGGCTCTCGTGCTCCAGGGATCGGAGAGCACCGCTGGAGGCGGGGCAGGAGGACGCTCGTCAGGGGGCAGCCGGCCAATCACATCACATCGCCCCAAATCGAGTTTGGGGCCAGCTCTGTTTCTGTGACTGCCACGGGTGTTTCCCGTACGCACTTCAGGCAGGCCCCCTGCAGAAATGTCTGCAGAGTCGTCCAAGTCACAGATTCATCCGCTCGGGTCACGGTGAGGCAGAGTGATGCTACAGCCCCGGGCAGGAGGCTGAGCATTGCAGGGTCGCTCTCGCGCACGCACCGCGGCTGCGCACGCACCGCGGCTGAACACACCCGCGCAGCAGACACGTTCCGCGGCAGCGGTGGGCCACGGAGACAGGAAGTCTTAGCTCCTCACACCCCCAGCTCGCTGCCTGTGCCCAGAATGAATCCCTTTTCTTGCACGTATGAGCTGTTAGTTTTCAAATCCACACAGGTGTCCATCTGACAATGCCACTCTGAATTCCTGGCAACTTTCTGCATTTATGTATTTTCTCCAGCGGATAGGAAACAAATACAGCTACCAGAATGTAAGAGCCGGAATTCTCTCGCTCGCTCTCCCTCCCTCCCTCCTTCATGGAGCACTGGGGCCCCTGTTTCCAGTGTGGGAGCGTGGGAGGCAGACACATGAAACCCAGATGTAGCCTCATGGGATACACTAGCCTTCTGGGTTAAAGTTGAAAGCATTTAAAGCCGGCGCCTGGCGCGTGTTAAAAGTGGGCTCGCTCCCCCGGGAAGGGACCTTGTGTTGGTGCAGTTTGGGGCGCACTGCAAGTCTGGGGCACACGAGCTGCGGGCTCAGCCAGCCTCTGCGAGCCCAGCTCTTCCAGCCTCATCCCTCCCTGTTGATTCACACTGAAGACACGTGGGTGATTTCTGATAGGGACCACTTGTGGGTTCTGGCCATCACCTCCAACTGAGTCTAGCGGACACAGGTTCAAGGCAGGGGACACACTAGCCAGGACATCATGGCTCCTCCCAGGGGCAAGGACTCCAAGCAAACCGGAATTTTCGGGGAGGAGACCTGCACTCTGGTCCAGGGGCGCCCACCCTTGCCTCTGGGGCAACAAAGGGAGTTCCATTCAGGAAGTGAGAATTCAGAATCCAGTGCGCTACCGATCATGAGAAGGTCTTATGTAACGAATCCCAAGGCGCACAAACAGGGACCCGTCTGCTATTCCATTAAACCAGGAGTTTCCAACCAGGGGACACTTCCGTACCCCCCAGAACCCTGGGGAAAGTTTGAAGACTGGGTTGTCCCATTTGGGGGTGCAACTGGCATCCTGTGGGAAGACAGCAGGACGCCCCGGCGACAAAGAAGTGTCTAGTGCAGATGTCAGCAGTGCGGAGTAGAAATCCCAGCACAAAGCCAGTGCCCGCAGCTGGGGATGGAGGGGTCATCAGCCTGTGTCGCAGACGAGGGTGCCGAGAGCCACATGGCCTGGGGCCGGCGCTGTGGCGCAGCGGGTTAACGCCCTGGCCTGAAGCGCCAGCATCCCATATGGGCGCCGGTTTGAGACCTGGCTGCTATACCTACTCTCTGGCCCTTTATGGACAAGTCTGCCGGCGTCTCACTAGCTCCACCCCTCAGCTCCTGCGGAAGAGGCTCCCCAGGGAACTCCAAACTGAACCAGGAAGCTCTCTGACCTGCGTGTGTGACTCTCACACCCGTTAGCGATGGGGGGGGGTATTTTAAACACGCAGCGATGATATAAATTTAAGACTCCAAAGCATTAGAACATTTTGATCCTCAAAAATCCTTTATCCTTTCCTAGCATCCACGTATAAACACATCTTCAGCTGATGTTCAAACGTAAGATACTTCTATTTTATTATCACCTGGGAAAACCCAGACGTGGCTGTTCTCACCGCCGCGGGATCTTCCAGTCGGGGCAGCTGTCCAGGGGTCAGAGCCACAGCTGCTCACCTGCGCCCCTCGGAGGCCGCGGGGCGGACGCTCCCCTCTCCTCCCTTTGGATGCACAGACGGCTCTGTTCTCATCTCCCTGAGGTTCTGGCCACTCTCGACCTTCGGTCTGGGGAGCACTGGCTTGAGCCTGGGGTGTGGGCATGGAGCCGGGGCAGCAGGTGGCCACCTGTCGTGCAGGCAGGAGTGACGGCCAGCACCTAGGCAACCAACAAGCGCTGGCTGCATCTCAGCCTACAGACCCTGACCAAAGGCTCTCAGGGTCCCATAGGAGCTCTCTGATGGGGCAGTGAGGACAGAAATTAGGCGGAGTTAGGGTGGTTGCTAAATCTTGCCCCCAAACCCAGGGCAAGACAAGGAACGAAGGCCTCCACAAGGGTGTGCTACTCAGAATCGGAAATCCTAAATTAGGGTGGCACTGGGGTGAAAACCTGCTCCTCCCCTAGGGGAAGCATTACCAGATCTGGGTCACTGATTGTCCGGTCGCCCCTGTTTACCCTGACTGCTGGCCAGGGAAGCCAGAAGAGAAACTCCAAGCTTAGACATCAGGAGGACCGGTCGTTGGAACAGGAGTCAAGTGACGGCAGACCCTATTGAAGTGATACCAGAACTTAGCGGTAAAAATGGGATTCAGTTTGTCCAGAGGGATTGCACCTTCTCAAGGTCTCACACTGGACACGGGGCCCACAGCGCAAGCGCACAGTCTTCAGTGATGGTGACGGCCTTTGAAGACCAGGTCGGCGGTCCACACCCAGGAGACGAGGCGAAGGCAAGGTCAGCCCTCAGCCAGGCTTGAGGCCTGGGGCAGCTCGCTCCCTCCACCGAGCAGCAGGAAACGCGGGGGAGAATTCGACTCTCTAACCAGCGGAACGATCCTGGACAAACCAGCTTAAATCACTGCGCCTCCATCCCCTTAGTTCAGCCATGGCTGAGTCTCCCTCAGCTCTACCTCCTGGGGCAATTGGCTGGGACGATGCCCATGGAAGTCTCTGTCCACCACGGCCGCCGGCTTTTGATGGGGGAACGCAGTGGCTCCCCAGTGCCCTGGCGAGTGTAGAGGGAAAGAAGAGTGGGAAAACTGCATCGGGATCCCGGATAAGGGGATCATTGCCTGATCATTGCCTCGGGAATGGAGGCTGCTAGCATACATAACCGTGGGGGTGCTGGAAGGTGGGTTCTGACTTGACCCGGGGTGGGACCCACCGAGGTTTCTCGCCCATGACGACCCACACTGGGCAAGCTGACCACAGAGTCACAATTCTGTTCCCTAGACCTTTAATGAAGACCTGAACATATCCCCTCCTCCAGCAGGACCACCAGGTACCACCTCAGACTGTGAACAGACCCCCCTGCTAGCAGGGAGGGTCCCTTTGCTGGTCCCCCAAAGCGGCACTGAGCCCGGCCTTTCTGTTCACGCCCACATCTCAAGATGCATTGAACGTTTCCATGATTTTCTTGCTTTGCATAGTAAACCACGTGGAATAAGAAAAGCAATGGAGTTGATGGATGCACTAATGACAACAATCAATAGACACATCATCCAAGGTCAGCCCCCGCCAGGCCCCATTCATCACACGCTGTGGCCCCAATTCCACTCTCCAGGGTCAGGATCCGGTTTCTGAAATCCCGCAGCTTTCAAAAGGCAAGAAAGGGCCGGCACCGTGGCTCACTAGGCTAATCTTCTGCCTGCAGCGCCGGCACCGTGGGTTCTAGTCCCGGTCAGGGCGCCGGATTCTGTCCAGGTTGCTCCTCTTCCAGTCCAGCTCTCTGCTGTGGCCCGGGAAGGCAGTGGAGGATGGCCCAAGTGCTTGGGCCCTACACCCCATGGGAGACCAGGAGAAGCACCTGGCTCCTGGCTTCCAATCAGCGCAGTGTGCTGGCCGCAGCGGCCATTGTGGGGTGAACCAACGGAAAAGGAAGACCTTTCTCTCTGTCTCTCTCTCTCTCACTGTCCACTCTGCCTGTCAAACAAACAAACAAACAAAAGGCAAGAAAGAAGACCAAGAAGGTGGCCAGGGTCCCAGCGCCCCCCAGGTCACTCTTCCCAGGCGAAAACAAACGCATCGTCTTCCATGGCTTCGGCGAAGTTCAAGTTAATCAAGGAAAAGGAAAGAGATAAAACGCCCCGGAGTCAGCCAGGATGACGGCACAAGGGTGAGCTTGTTTCAAAACACGGGGACGCCTGCCCTGAAATTCATAGCTTTTCCTGTTCTTTCCGGAGAGGGAAAAACAAAGCTATTATTCAACACCATCCACTTCTTCTTTCTCCTTAAAACACACCCTTTCTCTGGGGCGAAGGCCCCGGCCAGCAGCTGGTCCAAACCCAGCCTACCCAAAACGTCGTCCGCTTTAACCGTCCGTCACGACCAGTTTTAACCTCTCGCAGCGAGATCGACGTATTTTCCCGCGTGCCTTTATTGCATACTGTCACTGTCACACCCATCTGTGAAGGCTCCTGTGTTTGTACTTCAGTTTCTGTTTTCCCATTACACTCGTCCATAGCTTTATTATAAAAAGTAATTATATTCCCATGTCCGTCACACCTACTAAATAGAAGCCACCAAGATAACAGCGCATATCTTATTAAATCTGTGGCCTCTGGCCCTAGGCAGCCAATCACAATCACTCGAGACAGGTGGAGACAGAAGAAGGGAAGAGAAGAGAGAGGGGGAGGCATCAAGCCGCACGGCAACTCCATAATCCTGGGGTGTCTTTGGACTGCCTGGCTGTGCCATCGGGATGGTCTTGTGGTCGTGATGGTGCAGGCTCTGGGGTCAGCCCAGCCTGCCGTCCCCACCAGGCCACCTCCGGTGTCCCGTGACGCTAGGCTTGTGGTCTGGCTCTGCCGCTCTCGCGCTCACTCGCTAGGTGGCCCTGGGCAACCCGGGTAAACCTTCTCATCTGTAAAATGACCCGCACGGCGTCTCCCTCCTAGGGCCGTTTACAGGATTAATGGAGGGGTTCCAGGTAAAGGATTTGGATTGGCGTTTGATAAATCATCCATCAATCAGTGATCCTCACGTACACGTGTAACGTGATACACAGACCAGAGCCCACAGAATGGCTACACCTGTGAGTCTAAGCCTGCGACACGTTTCCTGGGCTCTTGTTACATGTTGGGCACTGTCCCCAGTGCCAGGGGAAGCGTGGGACCCAGACAAAACGCTTGTCCTCTAGGAGCTGTCATTCTGGGTGGGCTCACAGCTGAGGTCCCCCCAGCGCACGGCATGGGAAGTGGTTTGTGATCAGGGTGAGTGTAGTCCCAGGAGGACACTTGGAAACTCTGGAGCCACAAGCGGGGTGAGAGTGTTTTACTGCCACCTAGCAGGCAGAGGCCAGGAATGAAGACCAAGCTTCCCAGAGCACACAGGGCAGCCCCCGGAACAAGGTGTCCCACCCCCTGAGTCACCAGTACCGAGGCTGAGCACCAGTGTCTAGAGGAATCAGCAAGGAGCTAGCAGGGGCTTCACTGTGCCCTGGTCTTGAGCCATGGGCGGCTGCTGAGGCCACGGAGAGGGAACCCAAACAGAGGCGGGTGGAGATGAGGGACGGCGTGGTGCCAGCCTCGCCTTTCCAAGAGAGAGAAAGCACACAACGTCCGAGAAACCGGAGACCCCCACCCCAGGACGGAACCGATTCTTTCCATTAGAGACAAATGACCCCAGCCTTGCCAGGTGCTCCCATGCCCAAGTGGGAGGTCTGGCTGCTCCCACGTCAATCAGAATATTTTACCGTAAGAACCCAGAGGGCACCAGCAGTCTGGGGAACCGTGAATTGGGAGCAGAGGCAAAGCCGTGGCTCCCCAACTTTTGCCATGGAACAAACCCAAGTCCGGTTGTGACTTGGGAGGCGAGGCAGGGGAGCAAGCAGGTGCCAGCAGCAGACAGACCTGGTGGCTGGGATTCTCGGCTCAGTCACGTGGCTTCTGAGTGATCTGAGCATTAAAATGGAAGGAGAGACGGTGAGGATGCTGGGGCCAGGGTCACTCAACGGCCATATGCTTTCTCAGCAAGTGAAGCACCATCTCCGTGCCTCTGTTTTTCCACATGTAAAATGGGCACAGGAGTGGTAACCTGGCTGCTAAGTCACGAAGAGGAATGAGTGCCATCAGTGGAAGGTATTCATACAGAACAGTACCCAGAACAGCACCTGGCTCATTGATACAGAACGGTACCCAGAACAGCACCTGGCTCATTCATACAGAACAGTACCCAGAACAGCACCTGGCTCATTCACACAGAACAGTACCCAGAACAGCACCTGGCTCATTCACACAGAACAGTACTCAGAACAGCACCTGGCTCATCATACAGAACAGTACTCAGAACAGCACCTGGCTCATTCATACAGAACAGTACCCAGAACAGCACCTGGCTCATTCATACAGAACGGTACCCAGAACAGCACCTGGCTCATTCACACAGAACGGTACTCAGAACAGCACCTGGCTCATCATACAGAACAGTACTCAGAACAGCACCTGGCTCATTCATACAGAATGGTACTCAGAACAGCACCTGGCTCATTCATACAGAATAGTACTCAGAACAGCACCTGGCTCATTCATACAGAATAGTACTCAGAACAGCACCTGGCTCATTCATACAGAACGGTACCCAGAACAGCACCTGGCTCATTCATACAGAACAGAACCCAGAACAGCACCTGGCTCATTCATACAGAACAGTACCCAGAACAGCACCTGGCTCATTCATACAGAACAGTACCCAGAACAGCACCTGGCTCATTCATACAGAACAGTACCCAGAACAGCACCTGGCTCATTCATACAGAACGGTACCCAGAACAGCACCTGGCTCATTCATACAGAACGGTACTCAGAACAGCACCTGGCTCATTCATACAGAACGGTACCCAGAACAGCACCTGGCTCATTCATACAGAATAGTACCCAGAACAGCACCTGGCTCATTCATACAGAACGGTACTCAGAACAGCACCTGGCTCATTCATACAGAACAGTACCCAGAACAGCACCTGGCTCATCATACAGAACGGTACCCAGAACAGCACCTGGCTCAGCGTGAACACTCGGAGTTCACTGCCGTCATCACCATCACCATTTCTGTGTCACTGGGACAAGTCACTTCACCTCCTCAGTGGCTGCCACCTCACCGGCCCGGCACTCAGTAGCACCCACGGTGCACTTGTGGACGCCTTGGTACGCCGAAGGTGCTTATCACCATTTACAGAAATACCGGACAAAACCACTGAAACCAGTTCTCGTTTAGCGCTCCCTCGAACAACTCATCTTCACCAAGAAGGAATGTGGGTTTCCCCATGGCCCTGCACACCCAGGGGTGAGAGTCCAAGAACCACGATGAGGCACCAGAGTGAGTGGGGAGCGTGAGCCTGCACCCAGCTCCCTGGACGGGGACTTTGCCCTTAACGGTTCACGTGACTTCAAACAGTCTGCAGTGCTGAGACACGGAGACTAGAGCTTGGGAGGCCTTTGCTGCACACCCAGGGGTGGCGTTACCCACTCTGGGAGGGGGCAGAGGAGCCGGGGGAGGATTCTCTCCGTCCTCAGGCCTGGCTGCACATCACAGAAGGCGGACAGAGGCTTCGGGGGCTCCGCGCCTGCAGAACTGACTGTTCCAAGCTCCTCCCCTGCTCCCGAGCTCAGGTCTCCGCTCACTGGGGGTACAGGGGTCAGGGGCCTTTCAGAAGCTTGGCCCAAAAGTCTAGCGAAGCCAAGTCAACAAAGACACCAGACTACCTTGGGAACCCACGCTTCCCCACTGTGCAGGAGCCACCTGTGCCAACAGGTGTTCTTGCCAAACTCATTAAGTCTGCATTGTTTCTCTCATGTTTCGGGCAGCTTAGAATTCCAAGGGGGAAGCAGGAAGGCCCCCAGGGCATAGCCTGGGTTCCCGCATTTAGATCTGGGGCTGTATCAGGCCAGCAAGAATGCCCAGGGCTCGCCCAGTCACATGGGGAACAGAAGCACGCCCTGCCATGGTCTTTGGTCAGAAATGGGCCCAATGGGGGAACTGGACCGGCAGGCTCATCTTCCAGGTGCATCCCACAGGGGATGGCCACTCCACAGGCTTCTGGGAAGCCGTCCTCTCCCTGAGTCCATGGGAAGCCACTTTGCCCGCATCTCAAAGCACGCGGGCACTGCCCTGAGAGCTGCTGGTCTCACGTCCCTAGCATCCAGCTCCAGTAGGACCGACTTGGACTTGCAACATCACCTAAAATCCATACCCCGGGCTCAGCAGGCAGAGCGAGTTCCAATCTCTCCTGATGTAGGACAGGAGGGGGAAAAGCCAAGGGCTCGAGTTCTTGCAAATCAATCCCGGAAAAGCTCCCAGAAGGACGAAGGAATTCATTCACTCGCTTGCATGTGCATTTGCTTAGTTAGGCAGCCCGGGAACAAATATCTAGACACACACATGCAAATAAAGGACACGAGGAATGGAGGCCAAGACCCCAGCGTTGGCCTTCTGCGCCCCCTGTGATGTGCCGGGTGAGCAGGCCGGGTTCCGGCGAGCTCTCCACACCCACCAGGCCCATCTGCCACCGACTCTGCAGCAGCCAAGAAGGCACAAATCACAACCCCACAGGGCTCCTAAAAGATGCCAAGGGTCTTGGAGAGTGACGAGGTAAAGGCACGCACACCAGACGATGTCCGACTGCCTGTCACAAAAATCAGGTCGGCCAAGGCTTCTGTGTGACGTCAGAGAAGTTTCTGGAAAACTGCAGAAAGCCACAAGGCACACGCTGGAAGCCCAAGATTCACCAGAGCCAGAAACTTGGCTCGTGGCATTCTCGGAAGGCATTTTCCAGAGGCAACGGAAGGGTAGTAAATAACAGCCAATCGATAACTAATTTCGGCCCCGCCGTCCTGATCTGTAAGTAATCTCTCTGAGCCCACGCACGGTCATTTTTAGGAAAGAACTTGGAAGGCGCTGCTCGTGACAGTCCAGCAGAAGAAGAGGAGACACCGCTTCTGTCAGCCCATTGACGAGGCTGGAAGACCGAGGTGCACGCTACTCAGCAGCCCGGCTAACAGAGGCCCCGGGGCATCTGCTACCTTTTCCTGCATCCTCTTGGCCATCCCCTCCCCAACCCCCAGAATAAGTCTTCTTAGGAAACCCAGAGCAGGAGCAGAAGGAGGGGTGCGGGGGAGGCCAGCGCCAGAACTGGCATCCCAGCTGACCGCACACACAGTTCACTCTCCGGGTAACTCACCGTCCACCAGCGAGTTTCCTGTGTCGTAGCGACAGCACGTAGGAACAGGTAGGCCTTAGTCACAGCCTATTTTAACACCTTGGGCACCAAATAAAACTTGCACATCTCTAAGGAAACATACAAAGGTGTCGGAAAAGGGTCCCATCCTCCCACTCCCACTTTAACAGATGCACGAGGCAGGAAGCCCCTCCCCCCGCGAGCAGAGGTGCTGTCAGCATTGCACTTGTCCAGGCATAGGCATCCAATGGTTTCCTTAGAAACAACAAGGGGCTGATAGCAGCGGACACACATCCCACTGGGTCTAAGGGTTTCCTGTTACAGACAGTTAACACCTATCTGAATGGGGTACAATGGAGCCAAGCAACTGAAGGAATCTGGTATTAGTCATTCATCAGATAAAACCTTTTCGGAGAAACAAATGGCTCTATATCCTCCTCGGAGAACAGCGAGCATTTGAAACACATTTTCCCAGCGATGTTATGCCGAGGAAAACAGCTTAGAAATGTTACTTTAAACAAATCCTTCTCTGGCCACCAGCGACGGGAGGGATCAGAGGGAAGGCTCCCCCTGTCCACCTGTCAAAGGCAATCGTGACCCCACCGACCCAGGAGGCGGCCTCTGGAGCTGTGAAATGTGCCACCCCACACAGAGGCCCTTGGTGCTGGATGCCAGCTTGCTCATTAGGGATTATCCCAGTCGCCTGCAGCAGGGCGAGAGGAGATGGGCTCGCCGCCAAGCGTTCTTTCCACACAGATTCCGAAAGAAGATCCTTCGAAGCGCCGAAAGCCCAGATTTTCCGCGCTGCACTTTCTAGATTCTGTTACATAGCAACCGTGCCTGCGCACGGAGAGTACCAACCAAGTTAATATTTTGTTGAAATGACACAGTCGATTAACCCTGTAGGAAAACCCAAGTCTTCATCATCCTCAAAGGTAGCAGAAGCTACCAACCTCCCTCCAGCCCTGGTGGGCTCGCTCAGCACATTTTTTTAAAATGATCTTTTGGAACCAAAAAACAAAACGGAGAACTAGATGTAGCCACCTTCCCCGTAGGAGGAAGCCAAAGGTGACGCCCTCTGTATAACCCCTTGTGCCAGTACTGTCAGAAAGAGGTGCCACTAGCATGCATCTAGGAGGTGCAGAATGCCCTTTGGTTAAAAGGTGATGTCTGCAGGTGCACCGTGAAAGAGGCTCCTGGACTCAAAACCCTGGGAGACCTTGGGCCCCCTTGAGCACAGCCCCACAGCCCAGAGGCAAACACAGGACCAAAGGGGGTACAGCACCGAGAAAGGCAGCCGGCCCGCAGAGAACCCAGCACTGTCCTTTAGGACAAGGAAAACAACAGTGAAAGAAACAACCAGACCACCTCTGCAGAAGGGAAAAAAACAAACCAAGACAAAAGCAAAGAAAGGCAAGTCAAGTTCACGGGAGCTGAATCAAGTCAGCAGTGCTGGGGCGAGGGACTGTGGCTGCAGACAAGTCAGCGATGCCCGCGGGACTTCTGGGGAGGGATCGGGGTTTTCTCTCCAACCATCATGTCGGTGGCAACGCACATCAATTAGATGGATAGGTGGGCAGCACTTAAGTTGAGTTAAACCTTTCATATTTGATCTTCTGATTACCAAGTCACCAAGCGCCCCTAGCAATGGCTTTGAGAAATCCCAACAAATCACAGAGACCATCACAGCCCTCCCTGCACCCCGTCCCGCACGGCCAGCCACGGGCACGCACGCAGCACACGACGGAGGTCCCCAAGCCATCTTCCTGTCCCTGGCCTCGCACGTCTGGCGGGAGCCCCCTGTTGCTCCGCTGCTACAAGGGAACCAGGGTCTCGGGCTCCAAGTTGAGCGAGTGCATGGTCACTGCTCAGGCTTCCTCAGCATGCTCGCTCTGCAGCTGACCCCAGCTCGGGGACAGATAACAGGCAGGTGGCCCAGTGTCCCTCGCCCAGCCTCTGCAAAACGCCGGCACTGAGCTGAGCTCAGCAGAGAGCCTGGCCATGGAAAGCCCCGCATTTACCTAGCCTTCGCCCTTCCGCGCCTGGCTGCCCGGGGTGAGCATCACAGGCTCCACGGTGAGGCAACCAGATGACAACCTGGGAAACAGCACAGCGAACCAACGCCAGGGCCGGCGCACACCTCTCTGCCCATGACGTCATGGTCACTTCTCTCCCAAGTCGCTGCCCCCCAGGCCTCAGACTTGGGAGAGACTTCTGGAGGGCACCGCTGACTCGGAGTTGGACAGGAAACCGCTCGAGTTCACGGCGCACGTTTCACATCCAAAAAGCACAGCTTTCCCGGGGAGGGCGTCCGGAGGAACGCGGATGCTCTCCCAGCACCCAGGAGAAGCTCCCGGAACGACACTGACACCGGGACGTCACCGTGAGCCGCAGAGCGACTGGAACCGCGGGCTTCATCAGGTGCCACCCTCACCCAAGGGGCCCTGCTGGGCTGGGGTTTTTTGTCCGGCCAGCTCTGCATGTCGGCAGTTTAGTCATTTAAACCACAGGAGGAACCAGTCCTGCTGTTTCTCAAAAGGCAATCAGGCAAAATAAGATTTTTGAAAGCCCGCTTACCCTTGGACTTTCCAAATTCACAGAAACCAAACAGTGCCTTGTAGAGGGTGCTCCTCCACCTTTCACCCCCCCCCCCCCCGCAGGGGGTCTCAGGGCTGCAGCTCCCGCAGTATCAGCCCATACACACGCCCTCCTGCAACCCACCACCCCAGCCACAGCCCTGGGCTTTCTCCCTGCAGAGAGCTCCAGCTTCTGGCATTTGCTGGAAATCTCAACTCCCTGCTGAGCACCACACCTCCTGCGGGCTGGGCTCCGCAGATTCCATCGCCTGGGCGAGCTCAGTCTCAAATGGGAGAAAATAAAGTCCAGATGCAACCTAGACCAGGGATCGGCCGTGCGTGGAGAGAAGTGCACGCCAGTCCCGTGCTCTCCGCCCCCAGCGCGGCCGCAGAACCCGAAGCTCTCCCTGGGCAGGAGTGGTTCCCCAGAAGGGAGCCTTCGGAACTGGGGTGTGGGGGAAGTGGGTGGTCCTCTATGCCGGGGGCCGGGGGCAGCCGCTCTGGCACGAAAAGTTTGCCACGGAGCTGGGGGCGGCGTGCCACGGACAGGGGACTTTCTGCAGCCGCGAGAAGGGAATCGCCGGCCACGCCGCGCCCACGCCAGCCGGGGCCCGGTCGACCCTGCGGCCCCGCGCACACTGCGCCCAGGCTCTCCGTGCCCACAGCAGCCTTGCAACTCCCGGCCCGGGAGCCCCGGTGGCCACGGCCGCGCGGAAGCGGTCCCAGGCCCTCCTGTGCACGGCGCCGTCGCCCTGGGCGCGCGGGGCACCCGTCCCCGGCCGGCTCTGCGCCGGGCGCGCGCGCTCGCCACGCCTGGGCCCGGGCGCCAGGCGCTCCCTACCTTGCGCGCTGAGCTGCTGGTTCTCCATGCTCGCCGCCGCCGCCGCCGCGTCTGCCGCTGCCGCCGCCGCCGAGGCGCTGCCCGCGGCCCCCGGGCCCGCGCCCGGGCCGCCGCCGACGCCGCTCAGTTCCGCCAGTCTCCGGTTGGTGGCCGTGAGTTCGGCTCGTAGGTTGGTCACCTCCTGGCTGGCCGACTGGACCGCCCCATCGATGCGGAGCGCCAGCTGCTTATTGTCTTCCATCATGCTCAGGATTTTGGCCTGGGGGCGAGAGAGGTGACAAAGAGCTGCATGATGCGCCGGGGGCGCGCGGCCGGACACCCCCGGCTCTACCTGTTGGGTCCCCCGCGGCCCGGCTTGCCCGCGCCCCGACCCCCAGGCTCCCGCAGCGCCGGCTCCTCCGGCGCAGGAATGACAGCGGCGCCTCCAGCCCGAGCCGCGGCGGTGGCGAGGCTGCGGGAGGGGAGGGGGGAAGAGGACGAGGAGGAGGAGGGGGAGGAGGAGGAGGAGGAGGAGGAGGAGGAGGAGGAGCGGAGTGGCGGCGGCGATCGCTGAGACCCCGGTGGGCGGGTGGGCGCGGAGCGCGGCTAGCAGGACACCGCGCGCCGCCGGGCACTCTGTGAATGGAGCCTACCATTCGCTGCCCGCCCGGGAGGGGGCCTGGGCCGGGGGCCTGGGGTCTCCGCGGCCCCCCGCGGCCCCCACGGCGGGGACACACCCCCCAGGGGGCGGGGGCGGCGGGCGGCGCCGGGCGGGGAACAGAGGGGGCGCCCGGGCTTGGGGTGCGGGGCGCCCGGGCCGTGGCCGGCCCTCTGTCCCCTCCCTGGAGTGGTGGGGCAGCCCCGCCCCGGCCAGCTAGTGCCCGGCGCCGAGCTGGGGTTGGGGGGTGGAGGGTGCATGGCGGGGAGGGATGTTCCTTCACCAAGGGGGCCCTGGAGGGGAGCGGGGAGGGAGCCCCGCGGGGCGGGGGCAGCTTCGGGAGCTGAGCTGCTGCTGCTCTGTGGGCGCCTGAAACTGCGGTGGGAAATGCCCAGCGGGGAGCTGTTGTCCCGCGCCCCGCCCCCCACAGCCCTCTGTGTGCGCCCCAAGTGCAGGCGCAGCCCCAGCCAGGGCGCAAGCTCTCAACTGGGCCGGGTGTGGGCGAGGGTCAGAGAGGAGGTCCTGGGAGAGGACTGCAAGGGGGCAGGGAGGCTGCTTCCCTGTCTCCTCCCAGCGGGAGGAGGGGTGTGGGGCTCTGCTGCCTCGGTTTCCCCACTCCCTCTTAAGGGAGGGCTGTGGTAACCTGCCCGCTAACCAGCCCCTTCTAGCTTCACCTTCTCCCCTGCAGCACCGGTCTGCATTTTTCCGCTGGGGCCCTGGATTCCGGCCACCAGACCTTGTTACCATAGCAAGCTTCATTCCATGCAAATAGGACGATTTAAAGCAGCCAGTGCAAGGCATGGGCAACAGGGCACCAGCATTCCTGCTCCGGCACCTCTGGACAAGAGCTAGGAGCAGCTGCAGAAGTGGGGAGGGGGAGGCGGAGGCTGCCCACCCTCCAGGTTCAGCAGGGCTCCTTGGACGCCCCCAGGAAGAACTGAACCAGAAAGTGCATGCCCAGTACTGCCCCGGAGCGTTGTTCTCTTTAGAATGAGGGTTGGTATTCCCACTTTAGAGACGGGGCTGTGGGCGTGGGTAAGCAAGGGGCCCGCAGAAATCAGGACTAGAAGTAAGTAATCGTCTCATTCCGAGTCAGTCCCATTGCTTGAATGCTGGGATTCCCTTTGTGTGGAATCATAGAAACACACTCTGGACCCATCTCCCGGGGACATTCACAAGGAGAGCGGGACAGTGCTAGATGGGGGAGCAGGCGGCAGCTGGCACAGAGTCCACCCTGTGGGGGCCAGGGGTGGAAACCCTGAGCTTAGCCTCGACAGCGTAAGTGGTGGTCAGTGGGACCAGCTGAGGCACTTGGAGTGGCTCAGTGCACTTGTCACTCGGGATTCTGCTCTGCTAGGTTAGGCTGCACCGGAACCCCAAAACTCCAGAGCATCCGGGATCTCCAGGCGGGGGTGTCGTGGTGCGGCCACCGTGGGAAACAGTGTGGTGGGGTTTCAGAAAGTTAGACAGTGGGGCAGGTGTCTGACCCAGTCGTTAAGATACCCCTGGGGACGCCAGCCACCCCTGATCAGAGTGTGTGGGTTCCAGTCCTGGCCCTGCTCTCTTAGGGGATGGCTCAAGCGGATGTGTTACTGCCACCCACATGGGAGTCCCAGGTTGAGTTTCTGGCATCTGACTTCGTCCTGGCCCTGTGCCAGCTGTCAGGGGCATGTGCAGAGTAAACCAGCAAATGGCAGTTTTGTCTGTCTGTCTCTGTCTCTCTGCCTTTCAAAGTTTAAAAAGAAAAGTTAAACATAGAATTAGCTTATAGCCCAGCACATCCACTCACAGGTATGTGTTGGAAACAGAGTCTCCAATCAAACGTCCGTTAACACATGCGTGGATAAATGAGTTGCAGTACATCCATGTGTGGAGTATTATTCAGCCATGAAAAGTAGATCGTTCTGACACATGCTGCAACATGGGCGAAGCTTGGAAACATTGTGTCAGGTGCGGGACTCTTGACACAAAGGGGCAGGTATTGTATGAGTCTGTTTATGTGAAATAGCTAGAATTCGTAAACCCAGGGAGAAGGAAAGATGGGTGCTTGCCAGGGGTTGGGGTGAGGGAAGAACATGGAACAGCACGCTTAATAGGTTATTTTAGGGTCAAAAGTTTTGGAACGAGATGGAAGTGATGGCTGCTGTGCTGTGCGTTGCTAAACACCACCAAGGTGTTCATGTCATGGGGGCCAATGCTACATTCTGTGCATTCCCCCTCTAAGAAAGTCAGGTAGGTGGGATCTTCAAAAAGTTTGTGAAAGGGGCCGGCGCTGTGGCTCAGCAGGTTGGGCCGCCATCTGTAACGGCGGCAGCCCATGTGAGCACAGGCGTTGAGTCCTGCTGCCCCATTTCTCATCCAGATCCCTGCTAACGCGCTAGGGAAAGCAGCAGAAGATGGCCCAAGTATTTGGGCTTCTTCCACCCAAGTGGGAGACCCGGATGGAATTCCAGGCTCCTGCTTCAGAGAAGTGAGTGCCATAAAACAACTATGCATGGCTTTCAATAATTTTTGCATCAAAGTTAACTTTTAATTCCATTTCCATGAACTTTTGAAATATATGCAAATGCAAAAACAACAGGGCTGAGGACAGGGGGAGGTGTTCTGGGACCAAAGCTGACCGAGCCAGCGAGGGCCTCCGCTTCTGGAGAGCAGGTGCGTGCACACCACACCCCTGCTACAGCACTCAGCGGAAGCAACAGTCAGGCACCTGCTGAGGGGTCTCCCCCTTCTCCCTGCCTCACTGAGAGCGTCTGGCTGCTGGGGGCCACCAGGGTTCTGAGGTTGTCGGTCTTCTTCTCCCTGCCACCACGGCTGTAGTGAGCGCCCGCTGAGTGTGTATGAGCGTCTCTGTGCAGCAAACTTGCTGAGTGTTACTCATTTCCCTCCCCACACACTCACATCTCAAAATCAGAACAGACCAACTAGCAGGGAGAAAGGAAAACAAAGACTCATTCCTTGGGTCCCTTCGCATCTCTCTCTCTCTGAGGTTTCAACAAACTTGTGTTAGAAACTCCTAGAGTATCTCCTAGGACTTTAAAGAATTTTATTTTTTGAGATTTTTTCCCCCTGTTTGTATGATAAAGGGGGCTTTCCCCAGCTAGGTCTCTTGCTGGCCTAAAAGCAAGAGGACCAGATCTCTGTTGCCCACTAAAATCAATTGGACTTCCACCAAAAAGGCTACTGGTCTACCTTTGCCACGAACCCCAGCCTGTCACAGCTCTTCCCTAGGTGGTCTTAGCAAAACAGCCACAGTCTGTGTCCTCGGCCTCTTGCCTAACACCCAGCTGCAGGCCCAGTTGCATCTCCTGGGGTGGAGGTGGAGGGCAGAGCTGACATGCACCCATTTCTTGGAAGGCACACGCACACATCCGGAGCTGCCCCTCATCCCCATCTCTCTCTCTCTCTCTCCCCCCCCCCCCCCAGGTCTCCAGCTATGAGAATGTTGACAGTATTGTGGGTTCTCCTTCAGGGTCCTTCCATCTACAGCTTCCTGAAGTAGCCTCCACCTCACGCCCTGGTAAGAAGCCCCCGTTAGGAATGGCTGGGGTTTGAATGTGTCTCCCGAAGTTCACACATGGGACCCAACACGCATGTTGACAGTATTTGGAGCTGGGGAACTTGGGGAGGATTTAATTAGCATTAGGCGAGGAGGGTGGGGCCCGCACGATGCATGAGCAACTTCATAAGAAGAGGAAGTGCAGCCTGAGCTGGTGCACCTGCTGTCTCACCGGGGGATGCTCTTTGCCACGTGTTCATAAGGCAGGAAGGGCCCGAGCAGAGGCCAGCACCTCCATGCTGTGCTCCCCAGCCTCTGCAACCCTAAGGAACAACTTCTTGTCTCTGTGGGTTTTCAAGTCTTTGACATTCTGATATCGCAACACCGCACCACACAGACTAAGACGAGAACCGAGCCAGGTCCACTTCGTAGGGAACCTGCTGCTCTGCTCTCCTTGTCGCTTGGTGCCGTCCCTGGCCACCCACAGAGCTCCACCCAAGGCTCGGGCACTGGCCCATTCGCAGCCGCCAGCCTCTGCCAGTATTTGCCGAGGGAGCAAACTGTGCCATGGGCATCTGGTGCCCAGCAAAGCCTGCCTGGGCATCTTGCAAAGCCAGCAAAACCCACCTGCTTCAGGCTCAGGGGAAGGAAATTCCTAACAAGAACCCAGGCGGAGAGCCCAGCCAGTGGCGCACTGGGCCGCCGTGGGCACTTCGCTTCTCTCGTGAACAGAGTGACCACAGTGGGGCACTTCTGAGAGAGAAAGGGGCGCTCGGAACAATGAAGCCAGGGTGCGTGGCACAAACCAGTGCTCCCAGGACACCCAGCAGGTGTGGCCGCCCTGCCCACGACTGCTTTACGCCGACCACTTTACGCCAACCCCTTTACGCCCTTTGGTCCTGGAAGACAAAGTGGCTCTGGGGCCTTCCTGTTCACTGATGGTGACACAGAGCCCGGATCCAGGGATGGGCCACACAGCCATGTCACTGGAGGGGCTGGAGAGGATTAACAGCAGAGTCCCTAGCACGTGGCCCCCATCTTCCTGCTGGGGTGCGTGGCCCAACTTCCTGAATTACAGATGAGGCATTGGTGGGGAGGGGGGCGCGACGGTTGCCTTCTCATGCACCCCCCCACCCTCTGCCGGGCTCGCTGCCCTCCGGCCGCTTCCTTCTTGCCAACCGCAGGCCCTTTCTCTGCCTTTGCTTTTTCTCTTGCTTCTGGAATGTTCTTCCGGGCTCCCCGCGTCTGCTTCCTTCTCATCCTGTCGATTTAGCATTCCACACCTACTTATCCCGTAGCGTACATCACTACTGATGGGTGCCGTGGTTCTTTATTCGTCAGTGGGGAACACTGCACTGACTTAGGATTCGAGCGATCGCTCGCCGTGAGGTCACTCCCAACCCTTCTGATCCTGGGCTTCCCCAAGGTAATCCTGCCTTGTCTGGGATTCCGCGGTGTTCCCAAGAATAAGTGATCTTTTCTTGAGCTAATTGGATTCTAGCTAAAGCATGCAATAAAATGCTCTGGCTGAAACTACCCCAGCCCCCACCACACGCACCCAGCCCCTGGACCGCGTCTCCGGAGGCCACGCCTGCGTCCCCTGCGTCCTTTTGCTTCCGATGCCCGGTGCTCAGTGACTGCTTCTCCGAGGAGTCGGTGGGCAAGTGCGCTCATTTATGCTGCTCATCCTCCCAACTTCATGTCCGCCACGACTTTGCTTCTGTCACCAAAGCCCTTCTCATCTTGGGTCCTCCCAGGAACTCGAGTCGCGTCTTTATTGCGCAAAAGTCTTGCCCAGCTCTCCTCTTGTTTGTTGCTTGCAACAGCTCCGATGGATGGAGAGGCGCTGGAACCTGCCCTTGGCAGATCCAGTCGCTGAGGTTCAGGGATTTGTCCTGCGTGCCTTCCTCCTCCGAGGGCTCTCGCCAAGGGCTCCTCGTGTGTTTGTGTAGTGCATGACTGGGGAACAGGACTCGGATGGCCCCATGTGTGGCCCAGCCTCATCTCTGACTCAAACATGGGCACTGCTTCTGGCTAAGGCTACGTTCGTGGGCTCCTTCCTGCAAGAGTGGCTTCCAGGAATCTGTACAGGGAACAAGGCAGGAAAGGGCAGATTGGAAAGAGAAGCCAGCATGTGAAGGACTCATTGGCCCCGGAGTGAGTGACCCCAGCAGCCCTGATGCTCCCAAGAGTCAGCGTGCGGCTGCAGGAGCGTGGTCCTCGCTCTTGCATTCCACTTCCTGCACACGCTGTCCCTTGCTGGGCCGTGGGAAGCACACCTCTAGCCCTCAGGCTGCTCCTGGAGAGAGAGGGTGAGGAGTCCCCGACACGGAAGCCCGAGAAGAAGATGCGTGAAAATGCAGACGCCCAGGCTCCACTCGTGACCTGGCTGAGTTCCTGGGGCAGCGCCCATCGCCTGCCTCGGTTGCACTGGAGAGTCTGATGAACGGTGATGTTGGAGACTCGGCCATCTAGGAACCGTGGGCGGTGCACACAGAGAACCGAGTGCAAGTGCAGGAAGCCTTGAACACACCAGGAGCCCTCTGGGTCTCTGGAGTGGGGGGGAGCGTCCCTGCCCCTTCTCTTCTGTCTGTCTCGTGTCGCTCACTCCCACCCACCCCAGCATCCTTGTGGCACTGCGACCCTCTCTGCAGATGGGTGCTCCGTGCAATGAAACCGTCGCACGCGAGTCCCGGCCAGTTCAGGAGAGGATTCTCTCATACATTTACACTGTTCACTGTGCCCAGGGGGTTTTCACCTGCGCTCTGGGGGCAAGGGCGGCGCGTCTCACAGTCAGCCGTCACCAGGTGCTCTGGGTGAGAAGACTCGGAGCCGGCAGAGACCCCAACAGCCATACATTTCCTCCCACCCCCGTCAGTCACTGTCATAGCCGCAGTTACGAACCAAAAAGAAACCAGGAGCCCAAGAGAGGGGTCGCAGAGAGGACTGGGGGGCCGGGAAGCTGGAGTCACACGCGCCTCCCCAGCCCCCTGCTCGCGGACGGCCGGAGTGAGGATGGCCGGATGCCTGCCGCCTGTGTCCACCCGCAACCCGCCCAGGCCCTCTGCGGACTTGCCACCTGCAAATGGCCCTTTCACATGATCGCTTCCCATGCCGAAGCCCCTGTGCGAGAACGAGATAAACACACGAGCAAGGAGCCAGGCCGATGCAGAAGTGAGCCCCGCCCCCATCTTGAATGATCCTTGGCATTTGATGACTTTCTTTGTAGGGGTGTGTGTGTAGGGGGGGATCACAGGAGAACGTGTGGGTGTGACCCCCGACCCGTGGCCCTGTCACAGCATCTGCGAGAGACTCAGGAACACAGCCAGAAAGTGGGAGCAAAATATAAAACGCGGAGGTGAGCATCTCCCTGCAGAGCCACCGCTGGCTCCCCCAGAGAACCGCCCCACCCTGCGGCGCCTCGCCCAGCGCCAGCCCTCGCGTCTCTCGGTGCTGGGGGTGGGCGCGCGTTTCATTTTCCAGCTCTGCAGTGGGATTCCTGAGAAATTCTGCCTGCACAGCTACAGAGGATAGGGCCCGGGGTGGGCATTCGGACTAACGGTGGCAACGTCACCTAGGGGCCTACAGCCCCTCTCAGAGCGCCTGATCTCCAATCCTGGCTCCACTCTTGATCCCAGCTTCCCGCTTCTGCACACCCTGGAAGGCGGCGGATGGTGGGTCAAGTCCTTGGGTCCCTGCCACCCACATGGGAGGCCTGGGAGGAGTTCCCGGCTCCTGGCTGCAGCCTGGCCCAGTCCTGGCTGTTGCAGGAATGTCCTGCATTTGCCAGTTCTGGCATTTGAGGAATGAACCAGTGGATGGAAGAGTCCCTCTCTCTGTCTCTGTCTCTGTCTCTCTTTCTCTCTCTCTCTCCCTCACCCATTTCATAAGTAAAGAAGTTAATTAATTAATTGTCGCTCCCCCTCTTCATGGAGGAACGACACAGGACCCTGCGCTGTTCTTTCGTCTGCTCGGCCCTTCCCGGGTTTGCTGCTGGTTCTTCCCGGGTTGGCTACTGACCCTTCTACCTCCGTGGAAGGGCGGTTCCCCCTGCCACTTTCCCCACTTCCGCGGGGGAGCGGCACACCGCCGGCCGGCTCTCTTGGGGGCTGCTCAGGTGTTCCTTCAGATAGATGTTCCCCAGTGCATGTTGTCTCTCTCCTCCTTTATAGTCCTCTTCCACCAATCCCAACTCTGCTACCCACACGCCGAGTACGCTGCTCTCCTCCAATCAGGAGCAGGTCCTACAGTTTATTGGTTGAACTGGAGGCAGCTGTGTAGAAGCTGTTTACTCCTCTCCCAGCGCCATATTGTGGGAGAGCAGATGCATAGAGTAAGTCTTAATTCCAGTAACTTAGTCTAGTCCGAGTTGCTCCCCACAATTAATTACAGCTTTCAAAATATTTTTAAAAAGTATTTAAAGAAAGAAAGACAGGGTCAAGCCTTCCAGACACCCCCATACTCTGCAAATCAGCTCTAATTTCCTGTTTTGTGGGAGACCCCTTTCCACAGCCGTCGGGAGGGAGCAGGGCCAGCACGCAGGCTCTGGGGGCAGTGAGATGTGGCTTCAAGCCCCAGCCCCAGCACCGGCTAGCTCTGTGACACACGGCTCTCCTTAGCGCAGTGAGATACTCCCGCTGGCTTCCTTGGGAATTAAATGTGACAGAGGCCGTAAAGTACCTGGCAGAGAGCCTGTGGCCTGGGGAGGGCTTGAGGAACGTTTCTGATGATGGGGGGCCGCACACAGAGAGGCTGCGGCTGCTGCTCCTGGCGGCCCCTGCTCTGTGGGCATCCGCCACCATCTGCCACTGTGTTCCTCCGTGGTCTCTGCCACCTCAGGCCGGGCCCTCCCAACACTGAGGCCGCCACCAGGAAAGCACCGGCTCACGTTCTCGCCCGGCCAGATTCAAGCTCAGGTGCACCCACCTTTTCCTCCCCCTTCCCCCTCCACGACATGAATGCAGGGGCCCGCAGGGTGGCACGTGGGGTTAAGTCACTGCTTGCGACCCCAGCACTCCACATGGGAGAGCGGGTTCCCGTCCTGGCTGCTCCGCTTCCTGTCCAGCTCCCTGCTAACGCTCCTCGGACAGCAGCGGAAGGTGGCCCAGCTGTTTGGGCCCCTGCACCCCATGGGAAACCTGAATGAAGCTTCTGGCCCTGGTTTCAGCCTGGGCCACCCTTGGCTGGTGCAGCCTTTTGGGAAATGAACCAGTGGATGGAAAAACTCTCTCTGTGTCTGTCACTCTGCCTTTCAGATAAAGAAGTAAATGTGTGTGTGTACTAGTCTTTTTTTTTTTTTTTGGACAGGCAGAGTGGACAGTGAGAGAGACAGAGAGAAAGGTCTTCCTTTTTCCATTGGTTCACCCCCAAAGTGGCCGCTACAGCCGGCACTGCACCGATTGAAGGCAGGAACCAGGTGCTTCTCCTGGTCTCCCATGCAGGTGTAGGGCCCAAGCACTTGGTCCATCCTCCACTGCCTTCCCGGGCCACAGCAGAGAGCTGGCCTGGAAGAGGAGCAACTGGGACAGAACCGGTGCTGCAACTGGGACTAGAACCTGGGGTGCCGGCAATGCAGGCGGAGGATTAGCCTAGTAAGCCGTGGCGCCGGCCCATGTGTATTAGTCTTTTTAAAGGCACAGATGGGGTCTCGTACTCACACAGGTCGACGCCCCAAGGGACCTCTGTGTCCTTGCCGACCTGACGTCCTTCGTGGCCTCTACTGTGAGGAGGAGGGGCCGGGGCTGCTCCCTGATGGCCGTGTGTTTGCTCTCCTGGTCCCTGGAGACCCATTTGGTAAATGAGTTCTTTTGGTTCATAAAATGACATCGCAGTCGCTTGGAATACTTCACAGAGCTCCCCTGAACGGGCCGTTTATCCTTCGCCCCCGATAGGATTCGCATTGCTGGGGACGCCGTCCTCTAAGAGCTGTTTTCTAGTTTCCAGGGGGATCTGGATTCCACTTGAAGCACAGGGCACCCGCGCTGGTCCCGGTTTCACACGCACGGGGACACTCAGGTCCGCTCCCGGCCGTTCACGCTCCTTCTCAGTCATTTGTTCAGAGAAATACTTGCGTCATGGGAGTTTTCCACTCACTCCTACTCCAGCCCTCACCACGTGAGCACTTCTCTCTGCGACCACTGCTTTCCACTCCCAGGACGCCCCATGCCCTGAGCAGAGCCCCAGCACCCATGGGAGCAGATGCTGTTCTGGGAAACTCCCAGCCAGCGGCGTGAAGACCCCGACGGCTGCTGATGATTTGTGGCAAAGGGGTCTCGGTGCTCGCAGCACGCACTGTCCTGTTTCAGGAGCTGCAAAGGGCCTGGGATCTCGCCAACTAAACGCAGCCAGCACAAGGTGCCCTGGGAAAGACATGCAGTAGCCAAATGGATCAATGGAGAATGAGACCTGCAGCCACCGGCCCCTGCGTTCAGGATTAACCGCCTGAGTATAGATGGAGAAGAGAGTGTAGACGACACAGGAGAGCTGTGTGGTCCAGCAGCCGACCCTTTGGGATGACCGTCTGTAGCCGGTACGTGGGACGCTGCCGTATTCCTCTGCAGGAGTGCCCTGCCTTGCTTTCTACTTTGAGCAATGGATGGCTCCACATTGGGCACCGCATGAGCGCGTTGTAACTCAAGAGGGCGCTGCCGCTGCTTGGGGGCTACACCAGCTACGTAAGGGACCTCGCAAGGTCCCTGGAGCAGTGGGCGCTTGGACTTGTAGCTGAGCCACCGGGCAGGATGCCCATGTCCCTCGTCGGATGCCTGGACGCAGGTCCCAGCTCTGACCTGTGACTCCACCTCGGCGGGCAGTGGTGACGGCTCAGGTAGTTGAGGGTTTGCCACTCACGTGGGAGAGCTGGGTAAGTTCTCAGCTCCTGGCTTCATCTCCCTAAGCATGGTGGACATGCAGAGAGTGAACCAGCAAAAGGGAACTCTATGTCTGCTCACCTCTATCTCTGTCAAATAAATTTTAAATTTTTTTAATTTCATGGAAAAACGTAATTAAAAGATAAATTTACTTTAGTGCAAAAACCATGCAATCCACGCATAGTTTTTTCATAACTTGTGTTTCCATGAACTTTCTGAAGACCCTCCTATCTCCTATAGTCGAAGTCCTCAGCCACCTCGGGCAGAGAGGCCACAGGGCCTTTGCTCTGTAGCAGTGAGCGGCCAATGCTTCTGCTTAGGGAAACAAACAGGAGGTTTCGGTCTGGAAAGGGGCGAGCGAGGCTCTGATCGGAGACCCCGCCAGCAGGGGCTCGCTCCCGCCCTGCTCTGGGCTTCCTCTGTGTGCTGCACCCAAGTCCACAGCCACAGCCTGGGACCAAGGCCCAGCACCGGCTCCACATCGAGCCCTTCAACTCACTGGCGTGACAAGCGCGAGAACGGGTCTGGCCAGTGGCCAGCGTGGGAGCACGGTGGGTTAAGCCACTGCCTGCAATGCTGGTCACTCTCCTTTCAATCCGGCTCCCTGCTAATGCACCTGGAAAGGCAGAGGAAGGTGGCCCAAGTCCTTGGGTCCCTGCCACCCACAGGGGAGACCTGCGTGGAATTTCTGGCCTGGCCCAGCTCTGACTATCGCAGCCACTTAGGGAGCAGACTAGCAAATGGAAGATCTCTCTCTCTCTCTCTCTCTCTCTCTCTTGCTCTGGCAAATAAATAAATAAATGTATGTATGTTTGCGAATGTTTGGACTGGAGAGAGGAACTGGCTGGAAGGAAGAAACGGAGCTGCTCCCCCACCAGCCCGGAGCCCCGAAGGAGTCGCCCCGAGGACCCTGCACAAGGCCAGGAGCCCAACAGCTTCGGGATGCGAGCTGAGCCTGAGCCCCTCAGGCAGCTTTTGGGAAGGAAAGAAAGCCAGCTGGAGGCTCCTGGCCTGCGTCCCCGGGGAGCCATCACGCCCGAGTGGGAACCTGAAGACCTCCTTAAGGAAGCACTGTCAGGCAGGAACCCATGCATACTGCAAACAGACGTGCCCCTCCCTCCGCACGGCGATCCTAGCCCTGCCCCAGCCGGGGTGCAGGGAGGAGCCCTGGCCCTCGGGGGTGAGTTCCCTACGGAAACCAGACAGGAAGGGAGTCCATGCCTCTATCCATGGCCGACTTTCTTCCTTCCCACCCCAAAGGCTCTCTGTAAGGAACTAGATTCTAGTAGTTCTTTTTCCTTAATGTTTATTCTTACTTATTTGAAAGGTGGAGTGACACACACACGCATACATACACACACAGAGGGAGTCAGAGAGGGAGAGAGGGCGGGGGGAGATTGTTCTTGTATTCGTTTGTTGGTCCATTCTCCAAATGTCTACATCAGCCGGAGCTGGGCCAGGCCAAAGCCAGGAGCCAGGAGCTTCATCCAGGCCTCCCCCGTGGGTGCCAGGTACCTGGGGCTCACCTGCTGCGCTCACAGGCACACTGGCAGGGAGCTGGAGCAGAAGCGGAGCCACTGGGCCTCGAGCCAGCTCTGTGGGATGCCAGCGTCACAGGCTACTTAACCCTGGTGCTGCCACGCCGGCCCCTAGGTTCTGCTTCTAGGACCCTTTTATTACGGTTGTTTCAGGCTCAAGTCAACGCACGTTCCCAAGTCTACGTACGCCTTTGTGTGAAGAGCACTGGACGAAGCTCTTTTACATTTTTCATGAAATTTCAATGGAATTGAAAAGCTCTTCTTTCTCAATATTTTCTTGACTCACTAAGGAGAGGTCGAATGAGCTGGTAGATTGAGAACGGTGCTGCCTGCAAGCGAGTTTGGAGAGTGCTAGGCTAAGACCCGGGGTGACGGTCCTAGGGGGTTCTCACACCAGGCACGGCACTGAGTACCTAACTCCCAGGAACGAGCTACTGTCCTTGTCCCCATTTTACTGAGAAGAAAAGTGAGGCTGGGGGAGGTGGAATCCCTCATCCAAGGTTGCATGGGAGTCAGCAGCAGGGCTGGGACCAGATCAGGCTGGCAGGACGGCAGGGCCCCCCCTTACTGTATTGCTCCTTATACCCAAACTCGGGGCTGCACCATGGACTCCAAGCCTGTGCTAACGGTGGGGTCTGTGCACACAGCCGCGCTGAGGATGGCACTGGAAGAGGGGGCGAGCGGGACGGGAACGGTGGGTGCCTCGCCCGGCTCCTGAGCACCCAGGGTTGGTCCAGTGGCTCTCATGGCCCCAGCAGCTCCACTTCCTGTCTGCCCCTCTGCCTTTCCCGGTCAGCAGGTGAGAGAGGAACCTCGTCCTGTGTGTGGCCTTGAGAATCTTAGAGCCGGAGGGGACCTCAGAGCCCGGGCTTGTTCCGAGGATGGGGCAGAGACCCAGGGAGACCAGCTGACCTGCCCCCAGCCTGCACTCGGCATGGCCATGTTTGCTCTAGAGCCTCGTGCGTGCTTTTATGAAGTGACCACGTGGCCGTGGGGATGCGCGGGAACACGCGGGGAACCGTGCTAAACCGTGGCGCTCCATCGCTCCATCCTAGGGACGCGTCAGAACCCACAGTGCCTCTTCTCTGGTTATTCTTCTGAGAAAAGCATCCCAACTCAGCGTGAGACAAACACCTCCAGCGAGGATCCCTTTGATCTGCTTTCCCTTGAAAACCTTCACAAACTTGGCCAGAAATTAACAATCAAGCCTTACAAAGCCTTCTTTGGTTATTCCAACCTAACAACAAAGAGCGAGGCCACGTTCTCTATAGTGTCTCCAGTGTCCCCTCCCACACCCCCGCTAGGAAACAGACGCATCTGCCTGACCCCGATTCGGAGCTCCCAAGGAAGGCTTGGGTTTCTCCGCCTCAGGACGCCATGCACAGCGCTGAGAAGGTGCTGGGGTTTAGCTGAGCCCGCTGTGATTCCAGCAGCCCACAGGGGAAGCCGGTCCTCCCTTGGGGAAGTGGACCACATGGCGCCCTGGCTCATACATCGGACTGGGCTGCTCTCCTGCACCTGGAATCCTTTGGCATCTCTGTGCCCTAAGTCCCTCCTTCCGCCCCGCCCCCAGTCCCACCCCGTCCTGCCCTTTTGCCTTGTAACTTCCCAGTAGCTTTCCCTAAAGTGTGCAACGTACCTCTCCCTGCCCCTCTGAGAGCAGGCACAGCCGAGGGACCCATCTTGTCCACAGGGGTGTTAGTGCACCTGAGCCAGCTCTGCATGTGCAGAATTTGGCCTTAGCGCCTTGTGCCTGGGATCCTCCGCAGGAAGAGCAGGCCCCAGCGATCTGCTCAGCCCCAGAGAGAAGACGTAAGGAACAGGCTTGAACTTACAGCCTGGGTAAGACCCCCGAAATCGCTTTGCCAATGAGCAGATACGCAGACAAGAAAAATGACTGTTGTTGGAAGCCATGGAGATGCTGAGGTTTTGGGCTGCAGAGTGAAACTGAGCGATCCATGAGGGAACCCAGCGTTGGACTTAGCGGTGTCATCCTGCCCGTGCGCTTGCACCTGTGTAGCTGGTTGGCTAAACAGAGACCTAGAAGTTTTACAAAAAAAATTCTGGAAGTCCCAAAAGCAAAATCTAAACCGTCTCAGCAATGCCATATAACAATGATTCCTGTAGCATCTGCATTGTGTTAGGTTGACCATGTAAAGTATAGGAGAAGCCTGGTGTGGGTTGGGCACATGTGCAATGCCATTTTGTGTCAAGGATGTGGGCCACCATGCATTTCGGTATTGGCAAGAATCCTGGAACCAAGGGTTTGGGAGGGTGATGGTCTGTGTGTTCCGGGGATGCCATAACTAAGTGCCATGGAGTGGCTGGTTTAAACAGCAGAAAATAATTTTCGCCCAGTCCTGGAAGCTGCAAGTCCAAGGTCAGGTGTGGGCAGGGCTGGTGCCCTTCTGAGGCCTCTTTCCCTGACTCGTGCCTGACCGTCTCCCCCTGGTGCTCTCCCACGCTGTCCCTCCGTGTGTGCCTGAGTCCTAATCGCTCTGCCCCCGGGTGACCTCACTGTACCCTAAGGGCCTCTTCAAAAGCCCTTCCTGCAAAGCCAGCTCCATTCTGAGCACCGAGGGGTGGGACGGCAACAGGTGCTTTCTCAGGCGGACACAACTCAGCCCACGGCACTGCTTGCAAATCAGAGAACCTCAGAGAGCAAAAGCTTGGAGACCGATGGGCGACGCATGGGCTCGCACAGCGGGGAAGTTGAGGCAAATCTGACCTCAGGAACCCAGGAGTCCGGGCGGCTGCTCCCTCTCTCCCTCCTCTCTGTGCATTGCCCTCCTTTCTCTCCTCTGTGCACCCAGCCCGTCCCCATGCACGGGAGGCTGGGCAACGCGGCCACGGGCAGCTGCAGGCTTGTTGCATCCTACTTTAGTCATTGCAGATGGAAGACAGCTGCTCCCAGGGGAGAGTCGGCCTAGCCCTAGGCTGTCACAGGACCAGGGTGTGGCACCACTTTGATTGGGCAGGTCTGGCGTCCGTGCCCATCTCCAAGGCCCGGGCAAACAGGCTGGTGGCCCCGCTAGGGGAATGAGGAGTGGGGAATGGCCCAGGGTCCAGGGTGGGGAGTGATTTAGCAGGAAAGACCACACAGGCAGAAGCAGGGCCTGGATGTCCACACACACCACACCCCGCCCAGCCAGCAGATGGTGGGCCCGGGCTGCCGGCTGAGCGGCGACAGTGATGGTGACCGGGGCCGCTCGGGCAGGCCTTTAGTTCCGCACATGTGGCTTCAGCCCCAGCCTTGACTTCCCAGGCAGCCAGCTTTAGGCAAGCGGCTTAGCGTCTCCAAGCTCCAGTTTGTCTTTCTACTTTAAAGTGAGGGGAGCAAACGCATCGCTCGATACAGGTTGGAGATGAGCCTTCAGTGCGGTCACTGTGGGAAACCCGTGTGTGTAGTGGGTGCTGTAGTGGCCCCCACGTGCCTGCCCCCTGCCCACCCCCGCCTGCTCCCAGCTTCAAGGGCCCAGGGGCTCACCCACCAAGGCCAGGAATGCTCTCCCTCCCAAAGGAGCACACCTGCATCCCCCACCAGCCCTTACCTCTGCTTCAGGGGCAGTTCTGCGTCACCTAAGGTTATGCCCCTTGACCCAGGGACAGTCCTGGCCCCGGAAGTTGAACACAAATCCCCACCCAAGGGCTCTGAGCTCCAGAGCTCCCCGCACCGGCCTCGTGGGAGCCCCCAGCTGCCAGCTTTCCCTTAGACTCCCTCCGGTACACACACACCTCCCTGGGCGCTCCCCAGAGCCTGCTGGGGCCAATTCTGCTTGCTTGTGTTCATTTGCTAAGAGCACATGCGAGACAGGAGGGGGGACAGTGGTTTCCCCTTCACCCACGGTTTTGGTTTCCCTGGTTTCAGTTAACCCCATGGTTCACGGCGGTCCAAAAATATTCCATGGAAAATTCCAGAAATAAACAGTCCGTGCATTTTAAAATAACTCCTATTACAGTAGATGTGTGCTGTTTTGGCACTAGTGTAGTTGGTCTTCTCTTGTGTCTAATGTAGAAGTTAAACCTGCGGCCGGCGCCGTGGCTCACTAGGTTAATCCTCCGCCTGTGGTGCCGGCATCCCATATGGGTGCCAGTTTCTAGTGCCCTCTTCCAGGCCAGCTCTCTGCTGTGGCCCGGGAGGGCAGTGGAGGATGGCCCAAGTACTTGGGCCCTGAACCTGCATGGGAGACCAGGAAGAAGCACCTGGCTCCTGGCTTCAGATCGGCACAGTGCAGGCCTTAGCGGCCATTTGGGGGGTGAACCAACAGAAGGAAGACCTTTCTCTCTGTCTCTCTCTCAGTCTATAATTTACCTGTCAAATAAAAAAAAAAGTTAAACTTGATCCCAGGTAGGGAGGCGTGGGCGATGGCGACCTCTGCACGAGAGGTCTCAGGGCTGTCCGTGGTTTCAGGTGACCCGCGGAGGCCTTGCAGCAAGCCCTCTGTCCTAGCTGAGAGCTCACAGTTGCCTCTGGAGCTGGACCGCCTGGGGTCAAATCCCTGGCCGATCTCAACCAGGGCTGTGACCTTGGGTGATAAGGAACCTGCCTCTGTATGCCTCAGCTTTCTCCTGTGTGAAAAGGCAATGATAATTGTTTCTTCCCGATGATTAAACCAATCGCTGTGGATCGAAGATTCAGGCATGGGCAAGCGCTTGCACACTTGGTCCTCTGCTTCCTGCTGGCCACTGGTTCTGTCCTGGGGACACAGGGGTGGAGGAGACCCTGTTTTGGTTCTGTTGCTGCACCTGCTCTAACGGCCCTTCAAAAGCATGTTATTGGATGCAGAGGTCATTCATCCATCCTTCCAACTCCACGTAACAAGGATCCATTAAAAATAAAAACGCATTTTCCCTGCACTTAGGAAATTCTTAGGATTAGAAAAGAGTTGGAGACCAGTTTGAAGTGCAAATGTCTCACATCCTCTTTCCCACCCCTTCCTGAGTCTGAGGCTGGAGCCGCTGCTTTGTGGGAGGGGCCTGTGGTGAGACACGCAGGCCCCCACCTGATGGTCGCACTCCTCCAGGGCTTGTCCACGTGGCCCAGAAGGGGGAGCAAGTCTGCCCTGGACAGCGCCAGCCCGTGGTGTGAGAACCTCCTTTGCTACAAGGACCTGCAGACCCAACGTGCCACCTGGCCTTCGTGAGAGGGGATGATGAATTCCCAGGTGTCTCAGCTGCAGGAGTCACTCCTGCAGCCTCCATCCCAGCCCTCTCGTTTTTTTTTAAAAAAAGATTTACTTATTTATTTAAAGGGCAGAGTGACATAGAGAGAGAGAGTGTTAGAGAGAGTCAGAGAGAGAGAGAGAAAGAGATCTTCCATACTGGCCCACTCCCCAGATGGCCATGAAAGCTGGGACGAGTCCAAGCCAAAGCCCAGTGCCTGGAGCTCCATTATGGTGGAAAGGCCTGTCAGCTGCTGCTTTCTTGGGTGCACCAGCATTCCCACGTGGGATGGACGCCAGTGCCGGAAGCAGTAGCTGAACCCGCTGCACCCCGGTGCTGTCCCCCCACCCCCACCGAGGCCTCTCATTTTGTGGAGGGAGAGAATGAAGCGAAAGCCGAACCATGACCACTGCAAATCGATTTTGCCCCAAACCAGGAGGGCCTCACTGATGGCCGATCTTCAGCATTGCCTGACCAGGACCTGGAGTCGGGCAGACCTGCAGTGGGTTTTCTGACACTGGCCTGAAACGTCATCGCGCTTCCACGTCATTCTGGGCAGATTTCCGGCTTGTGAGCCTCACTTTCCTCGTTTGTAGGGTGGGGAGGATGTAACCTCAGCTGACATCCAGCTGCTCCTCGACTAAGGATGAGACCAGCTCTCAGTACACCTCCGGAAGTGGAAAGGATTGGAGGTGAAAAATGCGCTCATCACACCTCACCTGCTGAACCTCGTGGCTTAGCTTGGCCACACTTGAAAACACACAGAATGCTTATGGTAGCTTACGGTTGGGCAAAATCAACCAACACAGGGCCTATTTTGTAGGAATGTGCTGAAGATCTCGCAGAATTTGGTGAATTCTGTACTGAAAGTGAGAAACAGAATGATTGCGCGGTTACACGTTCGCACCATCCTAAAGCTGAAGAATTGTTAAATTGCCAATGGAGCCATAGTCATATCCCAGCTCTACGTGCGATGAGCACTACCATGTGTCAAATGCTATTCCAGAAACAGGAGTGTAAAACCACAGAAAAATCCCTGTCCTCAGGGAGCTTACGTTTTAGCCTAAGTGGTGAGAGGTAGGTGAGCAAATGGGTAAGTGTCTGTGCATTTTCTGGGTCTCTGGGAAATGAAAGGGATCAGGAAACAGCAGAACAAAGGCGAGAAGGAAGACTGGGGCTGGACTGAGCTTCGGACCCACGTAAGGTGCTGCAAAGCCTGACGTCTCCAGCCAGGCGGCATTTGGGCAGAGCATACGCCAGGTGGATCTCTCGAGAAGCAGCGCTCCTTGCAACAGCGCAAAGGCCCAGGGATTCACAAGTCCCGGACTACACAGCAGGGCAGCCCCTGTGTCTGGAGCAGAGCCCGGGAGGTATAAGGTGGAGATCAGGTTACAGAGCACGGGGCTGGCCCCCAGGGATGGTAGTGGTTTCTAAGGACTCTGGCTCTCACTCCCAGTGAGACGGGAGCTGCGGAACAGTTTTGAGCAGAGGAACGATATGAGGAGAGTTAGGGTTCAAACTGTCCCCCAACTGCTGTGAGGAGAGACTGCTGGGGACAAGACCAGAGGCAGAGGCCAGTTAAGTCGTTCCCGCCACGACCACCAACGTAGGGTGGTGGCTTGAGGCTGAGGAGTAAGCATGGAGGTGGAAGGTGGGGCCACAGGTTTTGCTGACAGATTGGATGCAGTGAGAGAAAGAAGAGCCACAGGGGGTGTGAGGACTTGGACCTCAGTGATGGGACGAGTGAAGAATTCAGCTGGCAGGTGCAGAAGGCAGTGGGAGGGGCAGGGTTAGTGGGGAGTGTATGCTGATTTTCAGGTGCGTGTTAGACATCCAAATGGAGGCTTCCAGTGGGCAACTGGGTACATGAGGCTGGAGGTCGGGGAATGGGCTAGAACCGGAAACAGGCATTTGGAAGTTGTCAGCATCTGGGTGTCACTCAGAGGCACGACTGAAAGACCAGGTGGAGTCTCCTGGACAGATGCACTTTACTAGGGAAGGGAAAGCCCTGAGGGTGAGTCTTGGGTGCTCCAGCGTGTAGAGGTCAAGGGCACAAGGAGAAACAAACCCTACAGGCAGAGAAGGAGCCATAGAGCAGGGGAGTGAAAATCAGGTCTGGTATCCCGAAAGCGGGGAAAGAGGGTCAGAAGGAGGCCTTGGTAAAGCCCCGTGCAGGAGGAGAGCTCCTCCCCTGCACAGAGCAGGGGCGGGGGAGGGTGGCTGTGGTTCTCGGGAACCTGTTCTATGTTTTATCCTTTTTTTTTTTTTTTGACAGGCAGAGTGGACAGTGAGAGAGAGAGACAGAGAGAAAGGTCCTCCTTTGCCATTGGTTCACCCTCCAATGGCCACCGAGGCTGGCGCACTGCAGCTGGCACACCTCGCTGATCCGATGGCAGGAGCCAGATACTTATCCTGGTCTCCCATGGGGTGCAGGGCCCAAGCACTTGGGCCATCCTCCACTGCACTCCCTGGCCACAGCAGAGAGCTGGCCTGGAAGAGGAGCAATCGGGACAGAATCCGGCGCCCCGACCGGGACTAGAACCCGGGGTGCCGGCACCGCAAGGCAGAGGATTAGCCTAGTGAGCCGCGGCGCCGGCCCCTGTTCTGTTTTATCAAGGACTGGATGAGAGGGCACAGAAACGATCAGTGTTTGAGAGAGGAATGCGCATTGCCCTGATTCCATAATTACACATCCTACATGAGTCCCTGTACCTACTGATCACTTTGTACCCCAAACACATGCACAAATACTGTATGTCCATTAGGGATTTTTTAAAAAGAGAGACCTTGAGGCTGGCACTGTGGCACAGCAGGTTAATCCTCCACCTGCAGTGCCGGCATCCGTATGGGCTCTGGCTCTAGTCCCGGCTGCTCCTCTTCCGATCCAGCTCTGCTGTGGCCTGGAACAGCAGTAGAAGATGACTCAAGTGCTTGAGCCCCTGCACCCACACGGGAGATACAGAAGAAGTTCCTGGCTCCTGGCTTCAGATTGGCCCAGCTCCGGCCATTGTGGCCGTTTGGAGAGTGAATCAGTGGATGGAAGACCTCTCTCTCTGTCTCTTCCTCTCACTGTCTATGACTTGACCTCTCAAATAAAAATAAACAAAATCTTCACAAGGAGAGACCTTGCAATAGGCCACCTAGGTGATGACCGTCTTTGAGGAACAGCCAGACGCTGGCAATTGTGACTGAGCAGGATTAAGTGGGCTGAGAAGCAAAGCACCTGGATTACAAGCTGGTATAAAGCAGGTGCTCCTCACCCGTTGGCCCAATTTATCTTTTTTTTTTTTTAATTGTTTATTTCCAAGGCAGGGTTACAGAGAGAGAGGGAAAGACAGAAAGAGAAAGAGAGAGGGAAGGAGAGATCCTCCATGTGTTGGCTTCTTCCCGGAATTGATGCAATGGCCGGGGCTGGGTCAGGCCAAAGCCAGGAGCCTGGAATTCCATCAGGGTCTCTCACATGGGTGGCAGGGACTCAAGCACTTGGCCATCTTCCTCTGCTTTCCCAGGCACATTAGGAGGGAGCTGGATTGGAAGCAGAGCAGTTGGGTCTTTGACAGCATTCACGTGGGACACCTGTGTCACAGGTGGTGGCTTAGCCTGCTGTGCCACAGCACTGGGCTCAGCCCACTTTGTCTCAGTCTTTCCCCAACCACACGACTTGTCCAGCTCACAGCGTCAGCCACTTCTCCTTCACTCCTCACAGCCACAGAAATCGTTCACACGCAACTCTTCTGTCTGCATGGCTGTGCTATTGATATCACGTGAAGATACACTCACCAGGGACGGTGACAGCTGAGCCGGCTGTGACACGGCCTGACTGCCCTGGAAGTCTCTGCGAATTTACAAATAGCCTAAGTCATATATCACTAGCGAGACGCCGGGCTCCTGCCGCCAGGAAGCACAATCAGCACTAATTATGCCCTCCTTGGAAATCGAATGATCAGACTCTGTCCACCCCCACTGCCCCACTTGGCAAGAGGTCTGTATAATGTCTGGAAAATAAGAAAGTGGAGGGACTTGGTCTGAAAGGGCAGCCTCAGCCTCCGGTTAATCCCAGCACATTGAAGCGTGGGCAGCGTCTTTGCACGGGAGCACCAAGCACTCCCGCCCAGCCGTCACGTGAGCCCCCAGCTGCCACTCCTAACCCGGCAGCACCCCAGCCGCTCAGTTTGTCTCTGCTCATTCCAAAGCAGATGATGAAGGCGTGTCTAAAAAAACCAGCAGTGGCCAAAGAGGATGCTTATCCCAGCATTTCTAAGTATACTCACGGGACGTAAGAGCTACAGTCTGGGGCATTACTGACTGTCAGGTATTGTGCTTCATCCCTTCTGGTTCTCCCCTCATTTTAGCCTCTTGAAATTTAATTATTTTAACAAGTCCATGAGGTGCGGACTGTTAACATCGCTGTAAGCTGAGGTTCCAAGAGATAAATTCTGAAGGTCACCCAGGCAGTGAGTGGCACAGCCCGGCTCTGCATTGACGGACGCTGAGCACAGAGCCAGAGCTCTAGGCCTTTGTCCCGTGTCCATCTTCTGACATCCAGGGGACATCTCAAGGAGAGAGCTTTTCTGAGATTTTGCTATAATATTTGACTTACATTTTTATTAGGCAGAAGCTGGGAATTAAAAAAAAAAGACAAAAAGTGTTGCTCCCTGGGCTTGGTAAGTGTATATTACACTCCCATAAAGAGGGAATAATGATATTTCCTGTTTGTCTCTGAGGGTCATTGTGAAGTTCAAGTATATGAATGGGTACGGAAACTTCCTTTTTCCTAAAAGGGATAAGGAGTGTAGCAGGACGCTGATTTTGAAAAATAATTTCAGTAAGCACATTAATATCAACATATTTTAAATTGCTGAGTCAAATTCTAATAAATGGCCAAATTTAAGACTCCAGCCTATGTTTCAATTTGTATATGAATGGACCAATTTTCTCCTTAAAGAAACAAGCATTTTTGGTTGTAGGTGACATAAATCTCCTCTGTTCCTTTGGCTTGATTCATTTACATTGTTTTCTTTTTCAATTAAATAATCACGGAGAATTTGAAAAGATGCATTTCCATTAGTAGACTCCCAAACAGATGACCTTGGCGATCACGAGGTTTTACACAGATTTGTCAGATCGCTTGTTATCTTCTTGGGCGTCACTGTCACTAAAAATTCTGTCTGTCTGTGTAGTTGAATTCTTTTCTCATCTCCTTGCGCTGCTGTTTACGATCATGAGTCACAGCTGAAAGGAACTGAACTCTGACTAGCTGCTTTTCACAGGTGCCGGCCAGGCTGGTGCAGGGCAGAGGTGAGGACGGTTTTCCTGTCTTACAGGTCGGAAATGAAAGTTGCAGTCTCCAGTAGTTATCTTCCAGATCTTGTCCCTGTTGTTTTTCTTTTTGACACAATCTGATGCACTCCACAAAGAACAGCAAACTTCTACCCAGTGCTCAGTATGTCCCTGATCTGAAGCTCATTAGATCCCTCCCAAAGAAGGAATAGATACTTTGTTACCTTCACAGCACAGCTGAGGATATTGAGGTCCTGAGAGGTTAAAAGATCTCCCTAAGGACACGCAGTTAGAAGGTGGCAGAGGTGGAGTTTGAACCCAGAGCTTGGACTTTTGATGATTAGGCTGTGGGTGTCAGCTGTGCCAGTGTGGGGCCTCACCAATCACATCAGCTTTCTACACCTCGGGTTTCTCCTTTGTAAAATGGTCGTATGATATGATTCGCCTTGCCCCTCTTGACGCTGTGGGACTGCAGAAGCCACCGGATGTGCCCATGCTTTGTAAATTGCCAAGGACACCATGACTGCCATCACCACTGGGGGAAGTCAGCCAGTGAGACCCCAGATGACTCAATGGGTGGGTTCACAGTTAAGGTGAAAACCAGACTTGTGCAAAGTACCAGCTGCTTGCACGGACCACATGCCTGCAGACCGCCAGCCCTTGGTGAGTGGATCCAGAGGCACGTGTCCGACCTTGTTGCCAAAGCGCAATGCCAGCCTTGGGAGCCAGCCCCAAGGAACTCCCCAGCTCCCTGTGCACCCCCGGTGTTAACTTCACTCCCCTCTTTGATCGATGACACACTTCCAAACTGAGGGTGTCAGTGGATGCCACCTTTATGTTCAGATGTATTCAAGCCACCGCTGGTTTAGTGAATTACTGCAATCCAATGAGCCCACGGATAGCCTGTATTTAACTTTTATGTAGCTGCCCCAGAAACCGGCTTGAAAAGCAGAAATCAATGATTGTGACAAAATCTCGATACAATTTAGTTTGAATGTTCAGTTTGGGGTTTGATGCATGCCACTGTCATACATATTTTATGCTCTCAGATGAGTTTTATGCTTACTGGTTAAAGGGGGTTAGCAATATCAGTGGGATACAATGTGACAAACCTTAAAAGAAATGTTGTAAAAGTATTCTCCTCCATCACCGGGTAGTATGTAGTCGGATTCCCTTCACATTGTAAGAGGCAGCAGCAGTAGCGGCATCTTCAAGTACCAAAGGGAGGCCCTATTTACAAGTCCTTAAATTAATTAGTCAAAATGCATTTAATTAATTATACCCACTGTGACTATCTGATTCGCCAGTAATTGGGTAGCATACAGGCAGGATCCAGGTGGTATGGGCGGAGTGGACAAATTGGCTAGGACTTTTCCCACTGGAGACCTCGGTCTCAAGCAGTAGTTATTATTTTCTCTTGAAAAAAATTTTTTTGGTAATGTACCAGCTACTATTTAGAAATAACCTGTTCATAAGAACACCTGCAGATTAGCATAAAGTTCCTATTTAGAGAGGTGTCTAGACAGAACCTAAAATAAGAACTTCAAATGTTAAGAATTCAATGGCAGCAGGCCACATGACTTTCACGGAGACCAAAATCAGATGGTTTTTAAATCTTTGGTACTAGTCAATTTATTCAATAGGTGTCCCGCAAATGGGATTAAGGTTGGTCTGAAAAAGAGCACGGCTTGATGGTTCCTTCACTTCTGCCATCCACACATCTGTCCATCAGTCACCGCCTCCATCCACGCATCAGTCCATGCACACACCCGTCGTCCTTCCACCCAGCCATCCATCCATCTTTCCATCCGTCCACCCAGCCATCAATTGGTCCATCCACCCATCAGGCACTGAACTAAAGGCTGGAGGTAACACGGTGGCCGAGAGAAGCACAGACATCCTCCCTCCCCGCACACGCCTGCAGGCCAGCAAGGAGACTGAGGACAGACGATTACTGAGTAGCACTGTTCAACGCCTGATCTGGAGCACCGGAGAACCCCCAGGTCCCTGCACGTTGCCTTACTGGTTCTGAGCCGTCCTCTGACCCCTGCCTTGGACCTGACTCAGGTACCGAGCTTGTCACCTGTTCACTGTAACAGCCTTCCCACCGGCTCCCGGATCCCCTCCTCCACTCTCGTCTCTGAGTGAAATTCCAGCCGGTGCCACCTGGGCCTTCGTGAGCTGTGATTTTCATCAGCTTTCTGCCTGTGGAATTGCTCTTCAAGGCATCCCGAATATCCTTAGGATTAAACCCAAACCCCTTAGTGGGGGCAGACAGGGTCCTTCTGGACTCAGCCCTCGCCCAGCAAAGCCCTGAGACCTGGCCTGGGCTTGTGTCTCTGCTCCTCGCCACCTGCTGCTCAGACTGCTGAACCTGCACCTGGCCGCTCCACCTGCTGCTCCCTCCCTCCCTGCCCCAGCAGTCGGAGACCCTGCCTTCATCCCTGCCTTCATCCCCCAGCCCTGCCAGCATCCTCTTGTCCTGTGACTGTCATTTGAAAGAGCGTGGGTGGGGGATGAACCCTTCCCCCTCTGGGCTTCCTTGGGGCCTAAACATCCAGTCTGGATCCAGGCAGGTGCTCGATTCATGATGGGTGGGTGAGTGAAGGCAGAGTGCCACGGGGGCAAAGGCAGCCTCTCCGGATTTGCAAGAAGGAGCAGTCCCGTTAGTTCCCGGCTGTTGATGAAGTTCCGGGACAGGGGCTGAAGTCCAGTTCCCACGTGGCGTCTGTGCCATGTGGGGTGTGGGGAAGGCACCTGCTCAGACCCATCCAAGCCCTGGTGACTTGTCCCCAGTCTGTTCAGCCTTCACTTTGACTTTTCTCAAACAGCCCTTGTAGGTTTCCCAGCATCTCTTCAGAGTCTTTGAGATATACGCCCAAAATTATACACGGCCAATTACGTCATGACATCACCGCTGCTTGGAATAAGAGCATTTATTCTTAGAGAAAAAACAACCAAACTGAGAGAAGTGACTGGACAGAGATAAATAGAATCTGAGCTCCTAGCACCCCGGCATTGAGAGCACGTTTATGTAAATCAAGATATTTTCTGTTAATTAAGATGTTTCCTGTTTCAAGGACTCCTGCTAGGTGTCTCAATCTCTCCTTTCTCCATCCCCAAAAACACATTGGCCAAGGGGTTAAACTGCTGCCTGCGACACCGGCATCCTATAAGAGTGCTGGTTGGAGTCTTGGATGCTCCACTGCTGGTCCAGCTCCCTGCTAATGGGCCTCAGAAGGCAGAAGATGACCCAAGCACTTGGATCTCTGCCAGCCATGCGAGAGACATGGCTCCTGGGTGAAGTTCCTGGCTCCTGGCTTCAGCCTGGTCCAGCCCTGGCCATTGTGGCCATCATGAGAGTGAAGCAGCGGACAGATCTCTCTCTCTCTCTCCCTCTCTCTCTCTCTCTCCTTCTTGCTCTCTGTTACTCTGCCAACCTATGTGAAAGCCACTACACACACACTGTGAGAACACTACTTGTCAGGCTTATGAGATCTTGAACTTTTTTAAAAAAAGATTTATTTATACGCCGGCGCCGTGGCTCACTAGGCTAATCCTCCGCCTAGCGGCGCCGGCACACCGGGTTCCAGTCCAGGTCAGGGCGCCGGATTCTGTCCCGGTTGCCCCTCTTCCAGGCCAGCTCTCTGCTGTGGCCAGGGAGTGCAGTGGAGGATGGCCCAAGTACTTGGGCCCTGCACCCCATGGGAGACCAGGATAAGTACCTGGCTCCTGCCATTGGATCAGCGCGGTGCGCCGGCCGCAGCGCACTAGCCACGGTGGCCATTGGAGGGTGAACCAGCGGCAAAAGGAAGAACTTTCTCTCTGTCTCTCTCTCTCCCTGTCCACTCTGCCTGTCAAAAAAAAAAAAAAAAAGATTTATTTATTGATTTGAAAGTCAGAGTTACAGAGAGGTAGAGGCAGAGGCACAGAGAGAGGTCTTCCATCTTCTGGTTCTCTCCCCAAATGGCTGCAATGGTCGTAGCTGCACTGATCCGAAGCTGGGAGCCGGAGCTTCTTCCAGGTCTCCCACATGGGTGCAGGGGCCCAAGCACTTGGGCCATCTTCCATTGCTTTTCCAGGCTATAGCAGAGAGCTGGAAGTGGAGCAGCCAGGATTCAAACCAGTGCCCATATGGGAAGCCAGCACTGCAGGTGGGGGCTTTACCCACTTAGCCACAGCACTGGGCCCTTGCTTGTTTTACAATTCTGATTTGCTTGGGTTTAAGCTGATTTCTAATGTTTGTATTTTGCCCAAACCAGGTTGGTTGCAAAAGGCTCCAGCAGCCTCCCGAGAATGCACTTGCTTCTTAGAAAGCTGCCTGATCTCTTCGTGATGAGCACACGGGCCATCATTCCGAATGGTTCAGCTGAATTTCCCTAAATACACGTGGGGGCCAAATGGAAGGGTGTGGGAGGCTCCGCACCATTACGGAGAGATGGCTGTACTGACCCTGGGAGAGAGACTTAATGGATCAGAAGAGTGTGGCTTTTCATGCGTGAAATAAGACTTCCAGCCTCTCTCGGCCTCAGCGCTGAGCAGCACTGGGTGGTCGCTGCGTTTTCTGGTCTGTTACATCACTGCCCCTGCCCAATTTCCAGGGAGAACCTTAGCTTGGTGGGTGGCAGGCAAGACCTCCTTAACCTTGACTCTATCGTGACCAGGAGAGTATCAGGTAAGTGATTAGTACTGACAGAACTGCTCGAGCCAGGAGGCGTTCACACTTTCAGAAATAAGTCAAATCCAAGGGGTAGTTTCGTCAACCTCAGCATTAGAGGCAGAGTTAACGACACAGAGAGGGAGAGACAGAGAGAGAGGTCTTCCATCTGCTGGTTCACTCTCCAGTTGGCTGCAGCGGCTGGAGCTGGGCTGATCCAAAGCTGCGTGTCAGAAGCCAGGAGATGGCCGGCACCGCGGCTCAATAAGCTAATCCTCCGCCTGTGGCGCCGGCACACTGGGTTCTAGTCCTGGTCGGGGTGCCGGATTCTGTCCCGGTTGCCCCTCTTCCAGGCCAGCTCTCTGCTGTGGCCCGGGAGTGCAGTGGAGGATGGCCCAAGTCCTTGGGCCCTGCACCCCATGGGAGACAAGGAGAAGCACCTGGCTCCTGGCTTCGGATCAGTGCGGTGCGCCGGCCACAGTGCACCAGCCGGAGTGGCCATTGGGGGGTGAACCAACGGTAAAGGAAGACCTTTCTCTCTGTCTCTCTCTCTCACTGTCCACTCTGCCTGTAAAATATATATATATATATATATAAAAGAAAAAATATATATATAAGAAAAAAAAGCCAGGGGCAGCTTCTGGATCTCCCACATGGGTGCAGGGGCCCAAAGACTTGGGCCATCTTCTGCTTTCCCAGGCCATAAGCAGAGAGCTGGATTGGAAGAGGAGCAGCTGGGACTAGAACCGGTGCCCATATGGATGCTGGTGCCACAGGCAGAGGCTTAGCCCACTACGCCAGAGTGCCAGTCCCTTCAGCATTTCTTGTTCTTCCTGTTTCTCTTCCTAGAAACCAAGGCAGGGTCCCACTTGCTGCCCCCGGTCTTGGGCAGTGGCCCTGTTACTGTACTTACACAGGCCCCAGGAATAGGCTCACTGTGGTAGAGCACCGGAAGCCATACAGTGAATAGCATAGGAATTCCTGGTGGCCCCGCCTCCTAGGCCTGAGCTCTGAGCCCCTAAGTCCACACATTAGTGAGGTGGGGACAAGGAGGCACCACGGAGGCTCTCTTCTCGGGGACCGTGTTGCAAAGAACACCTCTTGAAGGCTGCAGGCATGTCCATGCAGGGAAGCTCGGGCAGGGTGGCCCTGCCCAGCCCTTGCTCCTCTGCCCCCAGCCAGCATCTCCTAAGGGGCTGATGGCTGGCCGCAGCACAGCTCAGCCTGTGTAAGGGATGTGCCAGGGGCCCCAGCACCCATCCACACCCAGAAAGGTGAGGCCCCCAGTGTTGCATTGGCTGTCACTGAAATGACCCAGATAGCCAGGCTGCAATGTCAAATGTTACTCCCTGAACCTTTGTCAATCCACCCCTCCCCCCCATTAAATGATAAAAATGACCAGCCTGGCTCAGAAAGGTCACCGAGAGGCAGGTGGGAGAGAGGTGAGGAGCTTCCTGTAGCACTGCCAGGGTCTCTGGTTGCCCCTGGGGGCTTCTCAGAGGTCTGCATCTCCGGGGCTGCCCAGAGGGTCCTGGACCTCGCCCCTTCAGCCCTTGGCCCCAGAACAGGTATAGCCTCTTGGTTCACTTCCAGACGGAGCAGTTGCATTGAATTGACAGCAGCCACTCGGCTGCCAACTGGATGCCAGGCCTGCCTCCTTCCCGGCATCCTCGATGCTTAGCACCGGCCCCCAGCCCAGCTAGAGGGAGACATGGGTACATCTCCATGGGATCCCTGTGGCTTGGGCCCTGGCAGCCAGTAGCATTCCCATTTCAAGCAGCACAAAGGAACGCCAACGGTGGCTGCTTTTACCGGCAGTGGGAGAAGATGGGGGGGCGGGGCAGCTGATCCGGTGCCGGCTCCCTTAGCCGCTCACCCATTTGCAAGAAGACTCGCCAGGTTCGCATTGCCTAGGTGCTCACAGCCACGGAGCCCACCCGAAGGCATCCAAGCAAACGTCGCCAAGAGAGGTTAATCCCCCAAAGAGCCTGCTTTATTCATTTAAGTCCAAGCAAACATCAGGATGTAAGAGTACTTGGCAATTTTTGCAGAGTGAATTCAGTGAGCAGAGGACAGAGGCTCAATACATGAAAAAGGTAGACAATTATGGGCAATAATAACTAGTTTCTTTCTCTATGGTGCAAGCGTAGCATGAAGGCAGTATTATACTAAGCCTTTTAACCCCAGACCTCGTTTTATTCCTCAATAGTAGTTTAGAAAGAGGCAGTGTTCTGAAAAATTGATTGAGCTCACAGTTCTTGGTTTTGAATTCCATGTACTTTTTTTTTTTTTTTTGCAAGATTAGATTTGGTTTTGTTTTCTGAAAAACAAACCCAATGAAAAGAAACGCAAGCGGAGGGACAGATTTTTGTCCCATGTGGACAGCGGGTGGCTGTAGAGTGGGGGATGTGGGGTCACCCGTTCGAGATCACGGCAGGGAGGATGGGTTTGTGTGCCAGACATTGTGACAGAGTCAACGCTCTGAGTTTCCGGAAGATACGGAGAAGCTGGAGAGATTCAGGGGGGCAGGCAAGGACCCAGAGGCCCGGAGTCCATCAGAGGTGTGACAGCCAGGGAGGTGTCCTCGAAAACAGGTGAACCCTCACCTGTCGCTGGTGGGAACAGAAGATGCCACAGCCCCTCTGGCAGTCAGTTTGGCAACTCCCGCAGATGTTCAACAAGAAATCACCCACCGATGGCCCCAGCAATGCCACTCCGAGGTGCAGAAGCAAACAGCTGGACAAAGCTTGCATGTGAGTAGGCACAGCGGTGTTCTCCTTAATGGTTAAAAGTTACCGCAAATCCATCAGCTGACAAACGGATACATAGAGCGGGGCATAGCGCTCCAAGGTACTAATACGGGAGGAGCCTCGGACACATGCCCGGCACGAGGCGCATAGGCTGGTGGTGAAGGTGCCGGTCTAATCCCCTGCTCCCCTCACCGGGGTGGGTTTCTCTCCTGGCTTCCGCTCCTGGTTCCAGCTTCCTGCGGATGTGCACTCTGGGAGGTGGCAGGGGACGTCCCGAGTCGCTGGGGCCCTGCTACCCACGGGGGAGACCTGGGCTGAGTTTCCAGCTCCTGGCTCTTATGGCATCTGGAGAGTGAACCAGCAGATGGAAGATGGCTGTCTGTCTGCCTCTCAAGTAAATAATCTAAAATTTTAAAAACTATGCTCAGGGAAATACACCAGACGCAGAAGAACACCTGTTGTGCAAGTTCACTTCCGTGAAATGCCCATATTGAATAAAACCAGACACAGCTATTCCGTGGCCATCGAGGGCTGGGGGTGGGAAGGGGTGGTGGTGGATAGATTAGTGGTGATGGTAAGTTCTGAAATCAGACCTGGCGGATGCACAACTCCAAAGATGTCTACACACAGCCCAACTGTACACTTACAAAGGGTGCATTGTACGGCATGCAAATCACACCCCCATGGAACTGCTGAAAACCAAGTAGAGGCAGAGGAATGCAGAAACAAACCCTGGGGATGTGAACCTGAGCCCGAGAAGGATTCAGCTCCAGTCTGGTGCCCGCCTCTGGCTGCACACAGTAGGGATTCACCCGGCCCGCGCACAGGGGGCCTTGTAGGCGGAAATGCCGAGTTCAGGAAGGAGGGCGGGGGCCACGGGAGCGGGCAGGAAGGCAGGTCCTCGGGCAGCAAGTCGAGAGGGCTGAAGCCTGCTCTGCCAGCCCTGGGCTCCCACGCACGATGGTGGCTGCGTGGAACTGTGTGGGCCCAGCCGAGGACAGGGCGCTGTTGGAAAGCTCCTGCAGGACACAGGGAGAGCGACGCGGCGGACCTGCGGCAGGGTCAGGGGACAGATCCCAGCGCTCCTCAGGGGGAGGAGCTGAGGGAGGTGCAGACGGAGTGGGAGCGAGGGGACGCCACACTTCTGTCTGCAGGTGGGGGCGGTGCAGGGGTGGCGTCATTCACCGAGATAAAACCCAGGAGGAGGAAGCATCCCAGGGCAGGCGTGGGACAGCCCGGCACAAACTCTTCAAGCTGGGAGCAGAGCAGCGACCCCCCGAAGCATCCAGTGACCCTTGCTTCTTGAAGCGTGGTCTGGGGAGCGGCCGACAGGCATCCCACGGGGCCTATGATGCTGCGTCTTACTGGGCCCAACCATGGAGCCACTGGCTCAGAACCTCTGGGAGTGAGGCCAAAGCATCTGCATTTGCCTTTAAAAGTTTTTTTTTGTTGTTGTTGTTTGTTTATTTTTTTTTCCAGAGAGAGCGAGCGAGAGAGCAAGCGAGCTTCAGCCATTGGTTCACTCCCCAGTGCCTGTAATGGCTGAGGCTGACCAAGGCTGACGCTGTGAAGGCAGGAACCCACCTCCCGGGTCCACATTAGCAGGCAGGTGAAACCAGCAGCCGGAGCCGGGTATCAAAGCAGGCACTGACACGCCCACCCCGGGCATCTCCACTTTCTCACAAGCTCTGAACTGGATCCTCAGATCAAGGACCACCACGTGGGGGTCTAACGTGGGCCCAAGAGCCTGCACTGCATACCCTTGGCAGGAGCACTGACCAATTTCTTTTTTTAAAAGAGAATTAATTTATTTGAAAGGCAGAGTTACAGAGAGGGAGAGACGGACAAAGAGAGATTTTCCATCACTAGTTCACTCCACAAATGGCCACAATGGCTGGAGCTGGACCAGGCTGAAGCCAGGAGCCTGGAACTCCATCCGGGTCTCCCATGTAGGTGCAGGGGCCCAAGCACTTGGGCCATCTTCTGCTGCCTTCCCAGGCACACCAGCAGGGAGCTGAACACGATGTGTTGCAGCGGATACTTGAACCCGGGTTCATATGGGATGCCAGCATTGCAGGCGGCTTAACCCAGTGTGCCACAGCGCTGGCCCCCGATTAGTTTCTAATTATAGCTAAGTTCTCTTAGGACTGGGGGAATCCTAAGGCTGGAGGGGGGATCCCTCCCTACCCCTGCCCCGCCTGCGGCAGACTTCATACGGCACAGGCTGCAGCCCCCTGCGGCTCCTCCGACTCCACAGCTCCCCCGGTCCTTCTGTGCCAGCCTCTTAACAAACATGTCACTCGTAAGCCCTCTCCAACGATCCACACGCCGTCTTCCACAAATCCCCCCCGAGAGGAGCCGCCTTAACTAAACGCGCCAGAAGTGCTTGCTGATGCAGCATTCGGCTTGGTGGCTGTTAAACAGCCGCCTCCGCTTTCCACGGCAAACCTGGGAAGCCGCAGCCATGCGGACGCTGGGAAGGACAGGAGCTTCTGGAAGCGATTGGGAGACGCACACACAGGCTGCTCCCTGCACATAGTAGGTGCTCTGCAGAGACAGGTGGAATCTATCTGCGCGTGGTTTCACACTCCACACGACTGGGGACAGCCCTGTGTGGCTGAACAGGTGCACCTGTTTCAGACAGAACACCTGAGCAGGTGTCAGGATGGGGTTAGGACACCGGCCATAATCCACCGAGGGAGGTCTCGGAAACTCTGCCCCCTCTGAAGAGACCGCAGGGCTTTGGAGTTGATCTTGTACTTGTTAAGGTCCACAGCCCCTGGTGTATGCAGAGGAGCAAGGCACACAGCACATCTGTGGCTTTGGAACTCATAGCGCTCACCTGAAAGTCAGAGCCCCCTCTCTTCATCCGCACCCCAGATCATCCCGGCGGCTTCCCCTCTGCTTCCCTGCGGCTGGGATTTGCTCTCAGAGGCGATGGCTTCCAGGTATTCGCTCCCAACTAAATCACCCTCTTCCAAGTTAGCAGTTCCTGGTGTGGACGGCTCCAAATGAGCTGGATGATTTCAATCTGTTTGCCAAACAAAGAGAGTGGCAGCCCTGTGTCCCCGGGCGCTCACCTAATACAAGATGAAGATGTTTGCCACTTTCCTGGGGAGTGATTCCACGCCCTCCGTGGGGCCATCCCCAGGGCAGGCAGATCCGTCTCCCAGGCGCCTGCGTTTTTCAAAGGCTTTCCCTCCGGGGGGCCCCTGCTCCTCACCAAGGAGGCAGTTCTAGGGCTGGAGAAACTTTCCACAGGTCGTCCCCCTCCTAGCGTTTGTAACCTCAGCTTCCCGGAGGAAGTTTCCCTCCACGCTGGGTGTCTGGTCACGTGACCCTCCCCTCTCTACACACCTGACGGGTCCAGGGGTGAGCATCTGACCTCAAAGTAGCCAATCAGGTGCTGGCATTTGGCCTGGTGGTTAAGATGCCGCTTGGGACAGCTGCGTCCCACGTCAGAGGACCTGGGTTTGAATCTTGGCTCTGCTTCTGATTCCAGCTTCCTGCTAATGGGGACCCTGGGAGGCAGCAGAGGGCAGCTCAAGCAATCGAGTCCCTGCCACTCATGTGGGAGACCTGGATGAGCGCCTGGATCCTGGCCATTTTGGGGATTTGAATATGGGCACTCTCTGTCTCTGTCTCTCTGTCAATCAAAACCCCACAAAACCAATCAAGGCAGTGTTGCCCAACAAACCCTCCAATCAGGATTTCCTTTACTTTCTCCTGGTCTCGGGCTGCTCCTGTTCTTCCCACCCCTTCTCAGATGCCTTTTCTGGCCTTTATGTCCTACTGGCTGTGCCATTAGATAGAAGCGACTGGAGAACCCAGCGGGCTCCCTTTCTGGAGCACTCCCAGTCTGTTGAGAGTTTCAAGATGGCTCAAGGGCTCAGCCATGCCCTCTGCGAGTCAGACCAAGCACGGACACGTGGCCAAAGACAGTCAATCCACAGGGAAGCATGGTTTGTGGGGTTTTCTGCAATGGCTGATGGTGCTGATGGAAACTTCCAGACACTCCCTTCCAGAGTGGGTGCAGAGGTGAGAGAGGAGCTCACACAGCGCGGGTGCCTCTTAATGGTGGGACCCTGCCATGGAGACCCACAGACGTCCATGCGTGCAGGGAGCAACGTCATATCCGACAGCTAGAACAGCCCTGGGGATTGTCCAGCCTTTCAGCTCCTGCCATGCCTGAAATGAGGCCCGAGTGTCTCACTTCTGCTCCACCAAAGACAACAACCGGAGAGAGACAAGCCCCGCGCAGAGCCTCCTCCCTCCCCCAGCCTCCTCCCTTCTCCCCTTCCTCCCAACCATCATCATCACCACCACTGTTATTTCAGGGTCACTTCCTCTGTGCAGACGCTGACTGAGCATTTACACCTGCGAACGTGCTTAACCTTCACACCTCTCAGAGCTAAAGGGCCAGAGAGGTCACCCCGTCAGAGCAGTAAACGTGAATTAGGGGCCGGCGCTGTGGCGCACTGGGCTAAGCCTTTGCCTGCGGCACTGGCATCCTGTATGGGTGCTGCTTTGTGTCCCGGCTCCTTCTCTTATGATCCAGCTCTCTGCCATGGCCTGGGAAAGCAGTGGATGATGGCCCAAGTCCTTGGGCCCCTGTACCCACATGGGAGACCCGGAAGAAACTCCTGGTTCCTGGCTTCAGATTGGCTCAGCTCCAGATGTTATGGCCATTTGGGGAGTGAACCAGTGGATAGAAGACCTCTCTCTCTGTCTCTCCCTCTCTTTCTCTGTAACTCTAACTCTCAAATAAATAAATAAAATCTTTTTTAAAAAAGTAAATTAGCAGAGAGGATGCGCTTCTCATTTCAAGAAAGGACACGGAGACCAGCCTGCCCCATCACTAAAGAGAGGCTGTTTAACTATTTAAAGCCTGGAGTAGGGAGGCGATGACCTCGGGACTGGGGCAGTCCTTTGAGCTAAAACTCATTATACTGACTTATTTTTCTAGTTTTGCTACACAGCAGTCAAAGCATGATCCTGGACCAGCCCTGGCTCCTGGACTGTTGGATGTCCCGGCTCTTCCAATTCCCTGTGAGAAACAGAGGGAATTCCAATGCCTACGAGAAACAGAGGCTTTGACAGTTTAATAAAGGACACAGAAGTCATTACAAGATTTGGAACAAGATTTCGGGTCTCTCTCTTTGTATCTCTTTTTTAAAGATTACAAAATTACAGAGAGAGGGAAAAAGAGCACTAGAGATAGAGATAGAGATAGAGAGATAGAGATACAGAGATAGATCTTCCATCTGCTGGTTTGCTCCTCAAATGGCCGCAACCACCAGGGATGGTCCAGACCAGAAGCCTGGAACTCCATCCAGATCTCCCACGTGAATGGCAGGGGCCCAAGCACTCGGGCCATCCTCCATTGCTTTCTTAGGTGCATTAGCAAGGAACTGGATTGGAAGTGGAGCAGCTGGGACTTAAACTGGTGCCCTATGGGATGCTGGTGCAGCAGACGGAGGCTTAACCAGCTACACTGCAACACTGGCCACCATTCTGAGACTGACCCTCAGATCTGCTTTCCAGGGCTGGGGGTGCCATTGGTTCACCTCATACCTGGTGTTTCCCATCCTCTTTTATTGGGAGAAAGGCCCTCTAGTTGCTGAGCTGGTTCCCCCACTGTGTACTGACCACTAGATACGTCAAACCCATCACCCAGGATCCCTGCCCCCTCCCCCAGGTGCAGCTCCACTGATCACAGTACCAAGCCTAAGGACTGGAATGAGCCAATCAGAGTCCTTTTGAACCAAGGGATGGACAAGGAAGTGCCAGTGAGTAGCAGGTGCTTGAAAAAGATTAAGGATCTTTGGTCCCATCTTACTGCAACTGGAGCAACCATGGGGGCGCCCTGGGCAAGATGAGAAGGCAAGAGGAGCTAGAAGGCAAGTCCACTCCCTAGAAGAAGAGGAGATAGAAGGCAAGTCCACTGCTCTCTGGACCCAACGCCCTTGGGTGCTGGCAGTGACGTCTCCACGACTTCCCCCGAATATCTTGCCAAGATGCAGGGTGCCGCTCCACGTTTCAAAAGAATCACAAATCGAATGAATCCCGGCGGAGAAAGCATTTAAAAATTCTATCAATATTACCCATTTGTATGTATCACATTGCCTGGCTCGTCCTCGGAGCTCTGAACAAAACCTCTCCCCAGCTCAGCTCCTTGGGGGCAGATGAGTGACAAGTGGTAAAAGCCGGAAGGGTGGAGGCTGCTTGCCTGCCTTTGAGGGGGTTGGGCGCTCCTGATACAAACACATCGCTGGTACACGCAGCCACCCCGCTGGCCTACTTACCTTCTGACTGTAGTGGGTGGCGGCTCATTCGGGTGCCTCCCTTAGCAAGATGATAAAATGACACCTGCCTTATTGTGGGGTCCCCAACTGGGAACAAGGTCTCTTCATTTAAAATGAGGAGCTGGGCTTTCTGTGCAGAACACTAAGAGGGTGGTCCATCACGCACCTCGAGGCTGCCGGAAGCCGGCGTTGTGTCACGTTGGCCCATGGCCATGGAGATGCTTCCTTTGTGACGTCCGTGTGTTATCCCAAGAGTGGCCCTGGGGCCTGGGGATTCTTTTCCTTGTCAGCATCAGGGCTGGTGGCTCTCATGTCACAGGGTGGCTCTGATGGCCAAGTGCTGCTATCAGTGGCCTCGTTGGTGTCCTGTTCTGAAGCCAACCAGCCACCAGCTGTTTGTTGGATACGAGGCTGCAAGCGAGGTGGGAATCTCACACAGAGTCACTCCCCGCCTCCCTGGAACTCATTGTCTAGGGAGAGGTTGGAAACAGGTGGTGTGGGTGGAGCGCTGGCTCTTCTGCACCCAGTAGACTTGTTCAGGATGCTCTGGCGTCAGGCACCACTGGACACCTCCCTGTCCTGGTGGTCACCCACTAGCTCCGCCTCTCTCTTCTCCGGGCTCACCCCCAGGCCAACCATCACATGACAATCATTGAGCAAGGTTATATCTTTATCTTTATGACAAGTAGGGAAGCGAGATGAAAGGGAGGCCATGGGGTGCCACCTTGACTGGGCCACAGGGTGCCGTTATCTGGTCAAACATCACCCTGGGTGTCTCTGTGGATGAGATTGACAATGACGTCAGTGGACTTCAGTTGGGGGACCCACGTCGTCCTCAGTGTGGGCGGGCCTCATCCAATCTGCGGATGCTTCAGTAGAACAGAAAGCCTGGCCCCACCCCAGGGGAGAGAATTCTTCCTGCTGGATGCCTCGGAACCGCACCTGGCCTTTTCCTGCCCTTGGCCCTGGCTCTGTCCACCCCGTGGCCTCTCCTGGCGTTGCAGGGTTCAGGTTCACCTTGTACATCCTAGGGCACGACAGCCTCCGCGGTCCCTGAGCCACCTGCTCACAGGAAGCCCATCTCCTCGTCTCTCTCAGCCTGCTGGTCCTTAACACAGCCCACATTTCTCCATGGCGCTCAAGAGTATTTGCTTGTATTTTAATGTTTATACTTCTGTATGCCATGCATATGTATAGTTAACACATTTATTACCAAGTTAGGCATGTTCAGGAGGGAAAAACTATGTCTGTGGCAACTTCTTTGGCATCTGGATTGTTCCACTCCCGTGTGTCATGCATCTGGGGCCAGGGGACATCCGAGTTCTTGACCCGTGCGCTGTTAATTTCACACACTTTGCCCCTCACAGGTCCCCACTTAGATACCTGGAACACACAGAAGACTCCGTTTTCATTTGATGAATGCCCAAAGGTTGTGTCCCACACTTCCTACTTTCAAAATAAATTCCGGGGGCAGAGCCGGCGCCGTGGCTCAATAGGCTAATCCTCCACCTTGCGGCGCCGGCACACCGGGTTCTAGTCCCGGTTGGGGTGCCGGATTCTGTCCCGGTTGCCCCTCTTCCAGGCCAGCTCTCTGCTATGGCCAGGGAGTGCAGTGGAGGATGGCCCAGGTGCTTGGGCCCTGCACCCCATGGGAGACCAGGAAAAGCACCTGGCTCCTGGCTCCTGCCAGGATCAGCGCGGTGCGCCGGCTGCAGCGGCGGCCATTGGAGGGTGAACCAGCGGCAAAGGAAGACCTTTCTCTCTCTGTCTCTCCCTCACTGTCCACTCTGCCTGTCAAAAAAAAAAAAAAAAAAAAAAAAAAAAAAAAAAAAAATTCCGGGGGCAGGCATTTGGCCTAGAAGTTAGGGCACCTGTGTCCCACAGAGGAGCGCGCCTGGGTTCAGTTCCTGGCTCTGGCTCCGGCTACTGTGCATCTCCCGGGAGGCATCAGTGATGGCTCAAGTCCTTGGGTTCCTACCACCCACACGGGGGTTCCCTCGCACTTCAGCCCCCGCCGCAGGCCGTCTGTGGGCATCTGGGGAGTGGACCAGAAGATGGGAACTCTGCCTCTTAGCAGATACAAGTGACTGCTGCTGGCAGGTGTTGGGGCTGACGTGAGGTGCGTGTGGAGGTCGCTCTGTGACAGCCTTACTTCTGTCTGCCTGGAATCCGACTTCACCGCTGCCCGGCGGCTTTCCCATTCTTCTTGGGCTTAGGACAGACTCTGCTTGTTTATCCCGGCACCGTGGCTCTTGTGGCTTGATCGTGCTGTGCGGATTATGTGTAGATTATGACTTGCCATCCCCAGCTGCTCCTGCGCACAGGGTGAATTCCTGCAGCGTCCAAGTGGTCTGCCCTGTACTGCTTTCTGGATTTGGTACCAAACTGTTCTTTAAGGTGAGCCGGATCAACCACGGAAGGGTCTTCAGGAAAATTTTCAAAGGATTCAGAGCTCAGAGCTCAGGCAGCCACTCACACTCAGCTCAACGCGTTCCCTCTTCGTGGGGGTGGAGACTCAGAGTGTCTGGTGAGGAGGGGCCGAGGGGCCCGTGGTGAGACGCTGGCTGTGGCCACGGGGAGACAGAAACGCCGACCGCACCACGGCCACTTCCTTGACAAAGGATGGCTATCATCTTGGGTAAAACAACATACACAGAGAAAAGTGTCCTAGAGAAACCCTTTCTGACCTTTAATGGGTAGGTGTGGAAAGAGGGAAGAGGAAACGCACCCGCGGCTGATTGGCTGAAGGCCAGAAGCATCTACCTCCAGCCCTCCGGGACCCCCACTTAAAAATTTTAATTTCTGGGGGGTTGGCGCTGTGGCACAGTAGGTTAAGCCTCCGCCTGCGGCGCCGGCATCCCATATGGGCGCTGGTTCGAGTCCTGGCTACTCATCTTCTAATCCAGCTCCCTGCTAATGGCCTGGGAAAGCAGTAGAAGATGGCCCAGGTACTTGGGCTGCTGCACCTGCGTGGAAGACCCAGAGGAGCCTCCTGGTTCCTGGCTTCAGATTGGCCCGACTCCGGCTAGTGCAGCCATTTGGGGAGTGAACCAGAGGATGGAAGACCTCTCTTTGTCTCTCCCTCTCTCTGTAACTCTGCCTATAAAATAAATCTTTCAGAAATTAGTCTCCATGTCCCTAGGAACCGGTGATGTGCTGCACGTGTTTAACAGCTGTCGTCCCCGGGAAAAGAAGCCCGAACCACAAGCACTTCCTTACGTCTGTGGTGTAAAGACGCTAACCCCGCTGGTTGCAGGCTCCCGGTCTGACGCCGCAGCAGAGGGTGCTGGGAGCCCCAGACCGAGTTGCCCTCTGATGTCATCTCTTCGGCACAGGTGCTGCTCAGAGGACACCCGAATAGCGCCCTTTCCAGTCTGCACCTCCTACAGCGCCAGTGCTGGGCTACAGCAGGTTACGTCGCCACCTGCAAGGCCAGCGTCCCCTGTGAGTGCTGGTTTGAGTCCCAGCTGCGCCACTGCCGATCCAGTGTTCTGGTCTGTGTGGTTCTGGCTGCTTGGTGACTCGGCGTCTGTGTGGTTCTGGCTGCTTGGTGACTCGGCGGTGACGGGTGAGTAACTGGTGGTGCTAATGACCGGTGGTCATGGAGGAGGCTTAGAGAGAGGCTCCGAGCAAGCAGGGAGCTTTTACCAGACGGGTGTGTTTCACTAAGAGACGGCAGCTTTGTGCTGAATTTCACAGTGGCACCTGCTCAGGACAACGTGGACTCCGTTCACACACCTGCCTGGAGACCTCGAGCCCCGGGTTAGCATTTCTAAGACGTTTGCCACTCACCTGCCTCTGTCTGCTTCAGCTCGCACCTGCGGTAACAAGGGCGAGGAGGAGGATGGTGTCAGGGGAAGGGAGGCCCGGCTGCTGCTGCTGTCGGAGGGTCCATGTGCGGGGCTTAGCGGATGCCGCCAGAAGTTGTTGGCTTGGCTGGAAGGAGCGGGGAGTGAGGCTGAGGTTGCACCCGGAAGCAACGGTTCCTGCCATCAAGGGGCAGCTGTGCGGCTCTGGGTGGGGGCTCCAAGGGGGCCTGGGGCTGGGGGACGGAGCTGGGGGCGGGCATTGCGTGCGCGTGCCTGGGGGAGGCACAGCCCCCACTCTGCCGTCTCACTGCTGTTGGCTCCTGTGTTTGCATGGCTGCAGCTGGAGGCAGTGCTGGCAGGAGCCTGGCTCTTATTGGACGCCTACTGTATACAGATGAGGACACAGGCTCAATGGGCAGTACTGGCAGGAGCCTGGCTCTTATTGGATGCCTACTGAATACAGATGAGGACACAGGCTCAACAGGGTGAACTGATCTCCCTGGGGAGCCCCAGTCGGGGACGGGCCGCAGCAGGACTCGAACTCGGCTTGTCTGCCCCAGTGCCCTTGCTCTGATACTCCTGACTGTTCTCTTGTTTTTAGAAGTTTGCGCTTGGCACTCATGCAAGGGGCTGGCTGAGGAGCTGTCACCCTGGTTCCCTGGTGGCACATAAGAATCACAGTGCCCGGGACCTGCTGCAGACCCTGGAAGTGAGCATTTCTGGAGGTGAGGCCCACGCGCCGGTCATTGTCAAGTGTTCCGGTGGGCTGAGTTGAACGCTTGCCTGTGCCAGGTGTGGCCGTAGGGCTGTCGGGGGCATTTGGGGGAGGGTTGTCCACGGGCCAGGCTGTGGCCATGGTGCACCCCGGGCCCGGTGGTGGGGGGAGGTGTGTGGTTCAGATCACAACACGGTCCAGGGGAAGTGTCACCAGCCTTGGGGGCCTGGGCCACGCCTGTGGGTGCCCTGAGTAGAGTACCCACGTCTGAACGGTGGATGTGGTGTACTCTTCTATAGAGCTCCACGGCCAAGGTCACACAGCGGTGACCGAGGACCGGCCCTGGCTCCCCGGCCTGTCAAGTCTGAGTTAGTTAAGATGTAAGATCCAGCACACTGCATACAAACATCGCTATTTCCAGATGTCTGTGTGCCTTGGTTTGCTCGTCTCTATAATGGGTCAGTCGGTGGCCTGAGAGCAAGGCAGGCCCGGCAGCCCCCTTGATGGGGTGCAGGGACCCCAACCTGCTACCCTCTCACAAGCCTCACCGTCTCCCACTGGCCGGCCTTTCCTGTTTCCACTGTCAAAGTCATGTGAGCTGCTGGGGCTGCTGGAATTAGATAATATATTTTGAAAGGAGTCAGCGTGGCCTGGCTACAATGAGGAAAGCTCCTGCCTTGCGCCTGATCCACACGGTTCATCTCTGTTCCTAGTCTGCCCCTGGACTGGGCTGCCACCCCTCGAACACTCAGGCTGGGCCTGCCCGGGGGCCTTTCTGGGGTTCCTCTGGCTACCATGATAGGAGGAGTGAAGTCCCCTTTGAGCCTCCCCAGCCCAGGCTGCCACACGCCACCTACCAGCTCCCACCAGGACGCGCAGTGTCCCTGGCACTCCCCAAGTTCAGGTGGGCACACCTCGGGCTGCCAGCTGCCCTTAGGGTGGGATTGTACCCGGGTGCGGGAGGCGCCCTTGGGCCCTGCAGGCAGCCCCTGGCCCCCCTGCTGGGCCTGGCAAGCTGCAGGCAGGGCGGGGCTCACCCCGGCTTCCCATAACAGGAATCAACAGCCCAGGGTGGCTTCCCAAGAGGGATGCCCACAGGGCGCAGGACGGGGTGGCAGAGGGCAGAGGGACAGAGGCTGTGCTTGGGGGAACCTGCTGGGCCTCTGGCTGAAAGCTCACAGGCTTTGACATTCCAGAGCATTCCTGGTCTCAGGGGTCCCCTGCACTTTAGGGGTGCAGAGGGGTAACTCAGAGTCTCAGCTTTGAACCAACTCCCAGAAATCTTGGCCAAGGGCACCCAGTTATACTGGGGGCATAAAAGAGAGAGAGAGAGAAGAAGAAGAAGAGGAGGAGGAGGAGGAGGAAGGAGGGGGAGGGAGGAGGGGGAGGGAAAGAGGGAGGGGCAGAGAGAGAGCGAGCGAGCCAGCAAGCAGGAGTGTGACCAGTGCTCTCTGACTGTGACCAGCAGGAGTGCCAGGCCACTTCCACTCCATGAGACAAAGGAGGGATGAGAAGGAGGAATCCAGCAGCCTTTAATCCCTTCCCGAATCCCTGTGGATTATCGCAGGGCCGCCGCCTTGGGTGGTCACCCACCCTGTTGTTAAACCTGCCTGCGGATGGCCGTGCTGTCCCTGCTGGGCTCTGAGCCCGACGGCCAGGCTGGGAGGCTGAGAAGCCGGGGACCTGCGGTGACTCACTTGCCCCGACAGCTCCACCCAGGCCTCCTTGAGCAACCCCGAGGCCTTGACCTAGAAAGGAGGGGCCCTCCGAGCAGATAACGGTGCGCACGGCTGCAGCGGGCTTTGTTATTTGTGACCAACCAGCCAACAGATACCCACCGAGTGCTTTTGTGCACGGCGCACACAAATTGCATGGAGCTTAGCGTTTTTCCTGAATACCAGATTTGTGCTGAGCTGAGCTGCCTGAACAGACATGCCCCGGCCCTCCCATCCCAGGGGAGGAGCAGTGCGGCCGGGACTGGCCCCCAGGTAAGCAAGAGCAGGGGCGTGCCCGTCGCCAGGACCCGTGGCCCCCACCCTCAATAGAAGAGCAGGGAGGTCTCTCCTCATTTATTTATTTTCTTAGAGATTCATTTCACTTATTTGGAAAGCAGACAGAGAGAGAGAGAGAGAGAGAGAGAGAGAGGTCTTCCATCTGCTGGTTCACTCCCCAGATGGCTGCAATGGCCAGGACTGGGCCAGGCTGAAGCCAGGAGGCAGGAGCTTCATCTGGGTCTCCCACGTGGGCGCAGGGGTCCAAGGGGCCTTGTTGACGTATCTGTTTACAATTCAGTTTACAACCAGCGCAACTGCTGGATGAAGTAATACTCCCCAGGAGCAGAGAAGTGTGAACACAACCAGGAAGTGGTGGCGTGGCAGGGCTGTGTGGAGGGGGCAGTGGGTGGGAGGAGGAGAGAGTGGTGTTTGCAGCCAGCATTGCTGGGGAGGCAGAGTTGGGGCGGGGATCCAAGAGAAGGAGGGTGGGGAGGAACAGCCGGCCCCTTGGGTGGGGTCTGCCTGGCTCAGGAAGTGTCTAATTGTGAGGGCTGTGTCTGGACAAGCAGGGGAAGGGGGAGGGAGAGACAGGGAGGAGGGGGAGGAGGGAGGAGGGATGAAGGAGAAAGGGAGAGAGAGAAAGAGAGGGAGGAGAGACACAGAGAGGGCGGAGGGAGAGAGAGAGGCACCAGGGCAGGACTCTGACCCCTCACGTGGTCCCCGTGTCCCGTGGTTTCTCCCACAGACACTTCATGCTCCAGCCACTTCCAATGCTATTGCCATTGGCAAAAGTCTCTTTAGAAATCAGAGAGTGACAGGCTCCTGAAGGTCGGCGCGGTCACACTCTGGGCCCACGGCTCCCCATCCTCAGGGGCATGAAGCCGACCGTCGGGCAAAAATGTTTGGGAGAGAATCCCGACCGCCCTGAACCGGCCCGTGTCATTTTTCTTTTTCGGGAAACAACGCAGGAGAAGCACTCTGTGTCCTGCGTCACTACTGCGTGCGTCCTCTGAGCCGTGTTGAGGATTGGAAGTGTATGGGACGATGCGAGTCGCACACAGACTCCGTGGCATTTTATGGAAGGGACCCGGGCATCCGTGGTTTTGGGGTACCCACGGGGTCCTGGGACGGATCCCTCTCAGTAACAGCTAAGCCCCCACGAGGGAGGGCTCCTGCCATCCCCACACTGGAGAAGCTGAGCGGTTTGTTGTGGGTGGGGCATTGCCTGCCAAGGGCAGAGGGGGGCAGGGGCGGGCCCCCTTCCTCCAGGACAGGGAGGTTGGCGTTGAGAGTCCAGAGATGCTGGAGCTGCCCCGGCTACAGAGCTGGAAGCCGGGAAGCCGGGAAGCCGGGAAGCCGGGATGGGACCCCCACAGCGGCGTCCTGGGCCCTGCAGCCCACCCCTCCTCTCCCACTCCTTCCCCGCACTGCCCTCACCCGGAACGGCCTCTCAGCTTCTCCCTGGCCTCCGCTCCCGGGTCCTCTGCAACGTGTCCCTGTCTCTCCCCTTGGCTATGGTGCACACAGCTCAAGGCTGTCAAGCAATGACCATCTCTCCTCCCACCGTCATCATCACCACGCAGCCCCTACTGCAGAATTCCCCGGAAGTGATGGAGAACCCTGGCTGCCGCCTCAGGGCCTGGGCCCTGTCGCTGGATTTGCTCAGCTCTGAGCATCCTCTTGGCTCCCTTGTTTGTTTGTTTGTTTGTTTTTTCAGGTTCAGGCAGCTGCTAGCTGACTCCCCCTAGAATGTAAAACCCGAAAGTTTCCCCAGCTTGCAGGAAGAGCAGGCTGGGCCATGGCTGGCTCTGGCACCCTGGGCAGGACAGCCCCGTGCCCTGGGCCCCGGCTGCACTGTGTGCTCACAGAAGCCACTGTTCCCCGGGCTGGGAGCCTTGGCATTTGCTCATCCTGTCACCTGGTGCCTTGACACCCAGGTCGCTACCTGGCAGGCTTCAGGTCAGAGGTCACGATTACCTCGGGCTGATGTTCTGTCCTCGTCTGTTGTTGTGGCCATGCAGGCCACTCTGCTTATGTGCCCTGGACACGTTCCCTGACCCCCAGGGGACACCTGCCATTGCAGCCGGAGCTGAACTTACAGACACTGATCCCTGCTATACAGACAAACCTGCACACACTTTCACATCTCTGCTCCAGGAAGCTCCTGGCTCTCTGTGGTGCCCCTGAAGCACCACCATCTCCACTCCTGCCCTTTGGGGCCATTATTTCATAAAATATGAGTTACTCGAACACAAGCACTGCGAGACCACGCCTCTGGGTCTGATGACCAAGATGTCCACTCAGTGAGTAACGGGTAAGTGGCCTACACAGCGGACACGCCGGACAAGGAGACGCCTCCCATCCCACATGGGCTGGGGCTTTGATAATGCTACTCAGAACGGTGCACGCTTGAAAACCTGCAGCTTCCTTCTACTGGGGATTTTCCATTTAATACCGCAGGGCATAGCACGGGGGCAACGCAGGTTAAGCCACTACTTGGAGCCACCCGTATCCGAGAGCCACCTGGAGTCCTGGCTGCTCTTCTTCCAATCCAGCCCCCTGCTGATGCACCTGGGGAGGCAGTGGAGGAGGGCCCAGGCACCAGGGTTCCTGCTACCTAGGTCGAAGACAAAGAGGAGGTTCCCAGCTCCTGGCTTCGGCCTGGTCCACCTTTGGCTGTTGTGGACATGGATGTGTGTGTGTGCGTGTTGGGGGGGGGGGGTGAGCCAGCAGATAGAAGATCTCTCTCTCTCTCTCTCTCCCACACACACACCCACTCTGCCTTTCATCTTTAAAAACTTTTTTTCGGACTGCAGCTGAACTTGGATAACGCGACGGAAATCCCTGTATCTCTTTTGTTTTCTTCCCAACATCTGTCCTTCCCTGGAACCTTCTCCCTGTTATTCACTCCCCTGTTTCAGGTGCCTCTTCCCGTTACACACACACTGAAAGGCGGCCGAGAGGTGTCTTGCCCTTTCCACCTCCGTGCTCTGAGCCTGGGACCGTGTCCGGCCCAGCAGGTGCTCCGCACACCTGCGCAGAGTGAGAATGGCTCCCTCTCCCCGAGATGCGTGCGCACACCCAGGGATGCTGCGTTAAGTCAGTAGCAGAAGGGACTTCCGTTCCTGACCGGAAGTCTCTTCCACTACAGCACACCTGGAGATGCTGGACTGAATGCAACCAACACCCTCTCAGCGCTCCGATGCGCTTGCAGTTTCTCAGGGACAAAAGTAAGGCAGCAGCAGGCAGCCAGAGGGGTGGGGGGGGGTGCAGAAGCCACGGGGCAGAGGATGAGGGCAACTGGGTACCCAGGAGACTTAGTTCTTTTTTTTTTTTTTTTTTTTTTGACAGGCAGAGTGGACAGTGAGAGAGAGAGACAGAGAGAAAGGTCTTCCTTTGCCGTTGGTTCACCCTCCAATGGCTGCCACGGCCGGTGCACTGCGGCCGGCGCACCGCGCTGATCCGATGGCAGGAGCCAGGTGCTTCTCCTGGTCTCCCATGGGGTGCCATCCTCCACTGCACTCCCGGGCCACAGCAGAGAGCTGGCCTGGAAGAGGGGCAACTGGGACAGAATCCGGTGCCCCGACCGGGACTAGAACCTGGTGTGCCGGTGCCGCAGGCGGAGGATTAGCCTAGTGAGCTGCGGCGCCGGCTGAGACTTAGTTCTTACTCAGGGATGGGTACTGCAAGGTTTCAGACTGCTCCAAGGCAGGAAGACAGAACTGAAGTCAAAGCTGTTGAGTTAGTTCATTTTCCATGGCTGTAAGTGAATACGAGTCCTGGTAACTTATAGGAACCGAGGTCAATGTAGCCCATGATTCTGGAAGCTGGGAAGTCTGATTTCAAAGTGCTGGCTTCTAGCTGCAGAGGGCATCCTGTGGTGAGCCGAGCAAGCGTAACAGACAGAGTGAAGCCACGTCCTCGGTAGCCCACGCGTCCGTGGACCCACGCGTGGATCCCTCCATTCACGAAGGCACAACCTCATGACTCATTCACTTCCCAAGGGGCTCTCCTGTCCACACCCCTGCCCTGGGGACTGTGGAAGCCCATTATCTGTGACTATAACACAGCACACAAGGACGGGTTCTTTATGAAGCAAAGAGGTTCCCTGAGCTCACGGTGCTGGAGGTTCCAGGGCGCGGTGCCAGCATCTACTCGGCTCTGGTCTGGGCTTTCTGGCCACATCACACCATGGCACGTGGCGTCACGGGGGGTGGGAGAATGTGTAAGGGGGAGAGAGCATTGGCAAGACAGTGGGCAGACAGATTCAGGGATGGTGCTGGGCTCACTCTCAGGGGATCTAATCCACTCTGCACGACCAGTATTAATCCTTCCCAAGGCTGTTATTTTCCAACAAACCCCAGCTTCTAAAGACCACACTGCCTCAATACCTCCACCGGGACGTGAATCATCGTCAGGAAGCAAAGGCAGAGGGGGTCACACCCACCCACATCCCAGGCACAGCAGTGACCAGGTTGCCAACACACAGGACTTGGAGGGCACTTTCCATCCAGAGCAGCTGTGATGCCTGAAGGGGGGGGCAGAAAGCCCCTAGCCAGCTCATCTGTTCACAGGTCTGGGGGCGTCGCCTGTGTGGTCCACGAAACACAAGCTGAGACACGAACACAAAGCAGCCTCCAACTGTCGCTCCCCTGTGTCCCGGCCGCAGGTGTGAACAGGGAAGCCCCGTAGTCGTCTCCTCTTCTACTCGGGAAAAGCCGTCACCCCAGAGACCGAAACCCGAACAGTCCACCAGCCAGGACTATTTCTCATGCATCTCCCCTCTCCCAGCTGCAAGGGGCTGTTGGTTGATTATTTTTAGCTGGGTTTTTGCGCAGAGAGAATAATTCTGGGTTCTGCTAATGACGGTGGACGCCAGACACGAGGATTAGAAAGACAGACACTAAAATGGACATGATAATATGATTATCTACACCGAAAACTTTAAAGACTCTACTGAAAAATTATTAGAGTTAATAACTGAGATCAGCATGCATGCTTTTATAAGACAGTATGCAAAAATTAACTAGACTGTTATACTGTCTACAGACAGGCAAGCAGAAACGCTAATGTGTCGAGGAAGAAATTAACTAAAATGCAAGCCGGTTATGGGTAAAATTATAAGATTATTCAAAGACATAAAATGAGCCTTGAATGGAGAGATCGATCATGTTCGCAGGCTGGAAAACATCAATAGCCCAGAGGTAAAAGGGTCCAATTCCTTCTCCACACCCACCGATCCCACCCCCACGTCATGCCCTAGAGACGCTCACCTGTGAGCTGCACACAATGGGGGGACGTTCCGAGCAGGCTTGTTTTCAAAGTGAAGACCAAGAGGAGAATCTAGGGAAACGTGTGTTCAACCAACGACGCAATCCACAGCCGCGGGACTGAATGAGCCGCGGCCGGCCGCCTCGATGGCTCCAGAACAGAGCGTGGAGATGAAAGCGAGGGGCCACGGCAGGGAGCACGCTGCGTTCTCCGTGAGACGCCCAGCGAGCATGCGACACATGGAACACGGTGACGCATCGTTTAGGGACTTAAACGCGTGGGGGAACGACGAAATGCAATGGGGACGACAAACCCCCCAGTCGAGGTTGGAGCTACGCCTAGGGTGCTGTGCAAAGAAAGGTGCTGGCTTGGGGGGCGTCTGCCAGAGCCCTGCGTGCGATCCTAACGCTCAGGATCTGAACTTCAGGCCTGGGTTTAGGTTTGTTCACTGCGATCTTTACGTCCTTTTTAAAAAACACAAACATGAATTATTACAAAAAACAATTTTAAACCTCCAAATTAAAAGCATATCATGGAACTTGTTTTGATTCCTGTGGTCAATTCAAAGGCTCTTTCCAGTCCAAAGGGCTTTGCAGGATAGCCTGTTCCCACCCACTCCAACAAGAAACGCAGGCCAAGAGCCAATGAGTTTGTATCACAGATCCGTCACTGGCTAAACAAGGGCGAGACTAGAATTCAGGCCTTCCACTTCCAGAACCATTTTATAAAATGAGAGTGCTCTGACTTGCTAGTTTTGTAGGTTAGAATTTCCATTTATTGACTTCCTTGAAACAGGAGAAGCGGTATTCTAAATATAGGCAGCAAATAGGCCAAAGGTAGCTTGCATTGATTGAGAAGGTCAAGGGAAAACATTCCATTGTTATATTATTTTTTTTTTTAAAGATTTATTTATTTGAAAAGCAGACTTACAGAGAGAGACATGGAGAGAGAGCTGGGGAGGGGGGGTCTTCCACCTGCTGGCTCACTCCCCAAATGGCTGAAACAGCCAGGACTGGATCAGGCAGAAGCCGGGCGTTTCTTCCAGGTCTCCCACGTGGGTGGCAGGGGCCCGGGCACTCCGCTGCTTTTCCAGGCGCAGTGGCAGGGAGCTGGATGGGAAGTGGAGCAGCCGGGACTTGAGCTGGTGCCCACAGGGGAGAACCCACAATGCCCGTCGGAGCACCGGTCCCGGTGGTACACTTTCCTTTCGTGACATCAGGCTAAACCTGCTCACCCTGGGCTCAGAGCAAAAGACACCCGTTCTGGGAGCTGGATTCGAGCTTGGGTTCTGCCCCCGGCATACTCAGTAACGATGTGTACGTTTCTAACATCTTCTAGCCACATTTTCCTGGGTGCCCAGAAAGAGACTGAACAAAGGACTTTTTAAGGTGAATTCCAGACCCAGAAAAATTTGACCTCAGGAAGTTAAGACTCCAGTTACAAAGCTTGCAAAGTCTGGAATGTTACAGCAGGAAAGACGTTTAAAAAAAAAATAAAAGAAAAAAAAACAAACAAAACGATGTCTCTGAAGTTGATTTGCCAAAGCTGATAAACAGCCCCCACATCTGTTCACGTAGGAGTGTGGGGCTTGATTCTTCTAGGAAAGCCTATTTAGACCTTGACACAGATTGCATTTCCTTTTCGGGCAACAAGAGTGATAAAGTATCTTCGTATAAAATCAATCGAGAGCAGTTAACGGCCTCTGTAGGCTGGGAGCTGCCTCTGCTCGGCGTCTCTGCGATGGGAAAGATCAAATGCGGAGCGGCCAGTGTCCTTGTGTGTTTTAGTTATTTGCTACGTAAATCACTACAGAACGTTTAGGAAACCATTTAGAACCAGGCAAGGGCCCTTCGCTGCTCCCAGCACCTCTCAGCCTCATAAAAGATGGGGAAGAAAAGGGCTCTCCTGTTAAACTTGTTGACGGGACCCGGGACCTGCGGGTTGTATTTCTTAAGGACACTGTCACTGTTTCTCAAGCTTCGGAAGCAAATTGGAGAAGTTTGCTTCCATTTTCTCTCTGGAGGCTTCTCTGCTCATGGGTCACGCAACTGGGCTGGAATGCTGCATCCAGCCTGCTCGAAAGTGATTGGCCTGGGGCCGGCGCTGTGATGGAGCGGGTAAAGCCACCGCTTTCAGTGCCTGCATCCCACATGGGCACTGGTTCAAGAACTGGCTGCTCCACTTCTGATCCAGCTCTCTGCTGTGGCCTGGGAAAGCAGTAGAAGATGGCCCAAGTCCTTGGGCCCCTGCACCTGCTCGGAAGACCTGGAAGAAGCTCCTGACTCCTGGCTGTGGATTGTTGTGGCCATTTAGGGAGTGAACCAGCAGGTGGAAGACCTCTCTCTCTTTCTCTCTCTCTGCCTCTCTGTAACTCTGCCTTTCAAATAAATAAATAAATAAATATTGAGAAAAAAGTGATCGGCCACCGGCAGTGTCCTCACAGTGTCTCTGGAAAGAAGAGACAGCAGGCGGGGACGGCGGGTTCTGCAGCCGCGTGTGCTGGGCCGGAGCAGAGAAAGGGGAGCTGACTTGAGCTTCCAGAACCTTCACATCTCCAGCATTTTGCACTGATTCTTGTGAAACTCCAAGGTCTCAGCGCTTGAGAGCCGCTGTCATCAGAGCACCAGCTAGCGCTTGTGGGGGCCGGGAACATGATTCAGCAGAAAACTCTGGTTCCCCCAACCCCTGGGCACGTGGTTAGAGTCTTCTTCCCTCCCTTGCTGGAGCTAAGCGGGGCCACGTGGCAGCTTGCTTTCTCCAGTGAGAGGCAGCTGTGCCTTGGTACCCACGGGGGGATGGATTCCAGGGCTCCCGAGGACCCCACATCTGCAGATGTTCCGGTCCCCTGTACACAATGACGTAGTTCTCACACATCCTCCTGCAGGCTTGAAGTCAACTCTAGACGGCTTATGACACCTAATACAATGGCGACGCTATGGAAACAGCGGTTATGCTGCACCGTGTAGGGAATAACGGCGAGAAAGCTGTCTGTACGTACTCTGTACGGACGCCATTTACTTTCCCAAGTATTTTTGATTTCCGGTTAGTTGACTCTGCAGGTGTAGAACCCAAGGATGCCGGAGGCTGACTGTGCGAGCCAAAGTCTGCGTGGCTAAGAGCCAGCATGATTGCCACTTTCTCTTCCCCTCCTGACGGCCCCTGGGCACTTCTTTAACCCAGTTTCTGAGATACCTTCAATGAGGAGAGACCCCCGTCTACCTGAATGAGCAGGTAGCACAGAAGAAATGTTCCCTTGCCCTTCTAATCCACTCAGATGTGATTCCTGCTGTTACTGCAGCAGATCCCAGCCCACACTGACTCCAGTCTTCCTGTGGGTCAGGCGATGCACGGAACACGCCGTGTGGATCACCTCCTCCTCTAGTTCTCACCAGGAGCTTCTAAGACAGACACCCTGACGGCCCTCCTTTTACAGACAAAGCACCGAGGGCAGGAAGACGCTGAGTGAGCGTCCCGGGGTCACGGAGTGGGCACGAGGTGGGGCTGGGACTCCAGCGCAGACTGTCTGTCCCTGGAGCCTGCGGCCAGGCTCACACCACTCCAGCGGCCATTGAGAGAAGCCAGGGTGTTGCACCTCGGAGAACAGGAAGGACACTCCTGAAAGCCAGCCTTTGGCCACCTCTGTGAGGACTGGCTGCGTGGCAGTAAGTCGACAGCCCCATGGAAACAGGCGTGGACGGACAACAGGAACCTCAGACCTTAGAAAGGGCGTGAGGCTTTTTGTGCAGGGGACGCGTCTGATGCTGGCGTTCAGTCTGCTCCCACGTCTGCTGCCTCTGACCCTTGGCTGGGCCCAGCAGGTGCAGGGGTCATTGAGACACTGGCCCTCTTCCTGGGAGTGTGGAACATGGGGTAGTGTGGAACATGGGGTAGTGTGGAACATGTCCCCACTGGGACGGTGGGGAGGGTACAGTGAGGCCAAGGGAAGTCCTCTGAGCATCCTTGGTTCTTCGACAACGCAACACCAAGATGTTCCCTTGGGGGCTGGCGCTGTGGTGCGGCTGGTTAAAGCTCCAGCCTGAAGCATCAGCATCCCATATGGGCGCTAGTTTGAGTCCCAGCTGCTCCACTTCCAATCCAGTTCCCTGCTAATGTGCCTGAGAAAGCGGTAGAAGATGGTCCAAGGCCTTGGGCCCCTGCACCCACGTGGGAGACCTGGAAGAAGCTCCTGGCTCCTGGCTTCGGATCAGCGCAGCTCCAGCCAATGCAGCCATTTAGGGAGTGAACCAGTAGATGGAAGACCTCTCTCTCTCCCTGTCTATACTTCTTTCTGTAACTCTTTCAAATAAATAAATAAGTAAATCTTAATTTTAAAAAAAAAGATGCTCCCAAGGACTTTCCTGGACTCTTCCAGAAGCTAACTATACTTTTAGCCCATAAAGAAAAGCTGCCTGAAGTAGGGTCTCCTGGGGCACTGTGGTGTAGTGGGCTAAGCCTCCGCCTGTGGCTCTGGCATCGCATATGGGCACCAGTTCAAGTCCCGTCTGCTCCTCTTCCCATCCAGCTCCCTGCTAATGTCCTGGGAAAACAGCAGAGGATGGCCCAAGTGCTTCGGCCCCTGAACCTACGTGGGAGACCTGGAAGAAGCTCCTGGCTCCTGGCTTTGGATAGGTCCAGCTCTGCCGTTTGGGGAGTGAACCAGTGGATGGAAGACCTGTCTCTCTCTCTCTCTCTGTCTGTATCTCTGACTCTCAAATAAATAAAAAAATAAAATAGGGTCCCCTTGCATTTATCCTGAAACAACTCCTTCAAGTTCCCAGGAAAGGGGGAGGCGTCTGTGCCATGGATTTCCTAAGAAGCCGTATTTCACCTGCAGGCATCTTTATGAGTTTTTTACTTTTGACTTTACGCACCCCGATTCTTGGCCCCTTGGGATTCAAGGGGCCCATTTTATTCCCTTTTTACACTTTTTAGAAGTTTCTTTAAGGGAAGACCAGAAAAAAAAAAAACCAAACAAATCTCAAAGTAGTGATTCGTGGTTTTATCTACATGCTGTTTGAGATCCCCTGAGAAAATCTAGAAAGAAGGGGGAAAGGACCCCCGATCCTCTCCCCAGAACTCTCACCCGAGGCGTTTTCCAAATCAGAGGAGGACTCGGGCGTTAGCTTTCCAAAATTATTCTGTCTGTAATGAGATTTCCCTTTAAACGTGATTTCCATCGGTGCTCCGTGGAAGGTTAAGAACTCGCTTCTTTTAAACTTTGCACAGCCTATTTCAAAATTGGTCGGTAACAAATGCATTTCACGAAGTCATAAAAATAATGATCCTTTGCTGGCTGGGTCTGATTAAACATGTTTGTAGATTCAATCTTACAGAATCGATTCATTAGCTTAATAAGCAACGAAGTGTACAGAGATGAGTGGAAACCTAGCATTCATTGTCTTAGCAACACAGGTAGTCCTTTCGTATAACTGGTCATCTAAGAATCTTATTCCCTATTTGATTTGTTTGCTTATACACAGCAGCTCTGACAGATGTAACCCTTCGTTTTCCTGTTTCTAATGGAAGAAACAAAGTGCAGCGGCCGCCCATGACCTAGTGCTGCTGGCTGGCCAGCTTTCCCCTTAAGATGTGAATAATCGGCCAGTGCCATGGCTCACTAGGCTAATCCTCCACCTGCGGCGCCGGCACACGGGGTTCTAGTCCCAGTCGGGGCGCCGGATTCTGTCCTGGGTGCTCCTCTTCCTGTCCAGCTCTCTGCTGTGGCCCGGGAGTGCAGTGGAGGATGGCCCAGGTCCTTGGGCCCTGCACCCGCATGGGAGACCAGGAGAAGCACCTGGCTCCTGGCTTCGGATCAGCGTGGTGCACCGGCCCCAGCAGCCATTGGGGAGTGAACCAACGGAAAAGGAAGACCTTTTTCTCTGTCCCTCACTCATTGTCCACTCTGCCTGTAAAAAAAAAAAAAAAAAAAAAAGACGGGAATAACCATGACACAGGACTGGCAAACTTGTGATCTGCTTGCTGCTGACCCTGTGCCACGAGGAGGAAGTGTTGTGTGATTCAGGCCTGTGGGATCCCACCCATGGAAGCAGGCCCCCAGGCATGGGCTCGTACGCTTCTCAGAGGGTGGCAGTGAGTCACCGGATGCATGGCAGGGACAAGCACCGAGGGGCACTGTCCCCATCTCAGAAGCCCTGGACATGGTTGGCTCACTCCAGGGCCAGGCGCTCCACGGCATGTGGACCGAGGGTTGCGATCAGCCAGAGCAAAGCCAGAAAACTGAGGAAGCCGGGGGCTTGGGGGCCGGACTGCAGGGATCGCCCTACTGCTCTGGCCAAATGCTTGATCTTTCTAGAGAACCACAAATCGCGAACACACTTCCCTCCGTGACATTGTCTATCAATCGCTGCATAAAATACCCTGTTTGCTGATTAGCAAATCCTGTGGTGTAGACATTAAGGACTTTCCAAAACCATCCCTGGAAGATGCATACCTAACTAAGGCACCCCAAAAGCTGCCGAGATGCCTGTAGGACACAGGCTGCTATGAATGTCCACCCGGAGAGAATGGCATTGTTCACAATACAGCTTTTTTGAAGTCCACGAGGAAACAGGCCGTGCAGCCCAATTAAAGAAGAGAACAAGAGGCTTGGGCAGAGAGGAGTCAGCCTGTTCGTCACAGCCCGTGTGCCTCTTCATGCCCCTGAGGACGCCTTGGCTGGAGGCGTGTCCCCAGCTGTGACTGCCCTGTCCCTTCTCTGTTCCACTGCCTCTTACGGCTGGGCAGGCTGAGCCGTGCTCTGCTCTAAACAACGTGAGTGGTGCCCCCTAGGGTTGTGCAGGGAGAAGACTGTGACCTTAAGCAACACGTCTGCGGCTGCCCCAGCCTGCCCTGTCAATGACGTAGGTAATAACAAGCAGCTTATCTTAGACTTGATTTTCAGGGCCGTGAAACACGATGTTTATATGTGAATATTTATAGTTGAATATTTATAGCTGCTGTAACCCATTTTTTCCCTTTTTTAAGGATCTATTTATTTTATTTGAGAGGCAGAGTGGAGAGAGAGAGAGAGAGAGAGAGAGAGAGAGAGATATTTCCATCTACTAGTTCACTCCCCAAACGGCTGCAATGGCTGGGACTGGGCCAGGCTGAAGCCAGGAGCCAGAAACTCCATCCAGGTCTCCCACAAATGGGTGGCAGGGGCCCAAGTACTTGGGCTGCCTTCTCTGATTTCCCAGGTTGCACCAGCAGGGAGCTGGATCAGAAGTGGAGCTGTTGAGACTTGGATTGGCACTCACACCGGCATCACAGGTGGCAGCTTAACCTGCTGCACCGTGACCCAAATCTCTCTAGTGAGACTGCACTGGGAGTGTCTGTGACGTCACAGGCTTTGTAAGCGAAAGGAGACTTGGTGCACAGGAACCACCCTCTCCCCACCCCCCAGGGAGACGTGGAGCATGGGTAATGAGCCGGGCTGGTTGATTTGTGAATCCTGGCAGGTTGAATCGGAGTGGCTGGCACTTCCTGGACAGGCGTGTGCCTTGATGTCCCCCTGTGGCCTAGTCATCGGACGCTCTGACTTGCTGTTTGGGACTGCACTTGCCTTGGCCCCAGCGTTTTTCTGAATGAAATAGGAGAAGCACACATTCATAGGCCCCGGGAAAGACCTCCTGCATATCCACAAATCGCCATCCTGGCAAGGAGCTGCCTCTCCTTCGCCCGCCCATGAATTACACGGGGTGTCTAGTTTGTCTCTGCATTGCCATCTGAGGAAGCTGCTAATTTGTAGCTATTCCGTGTGTCCTTGGGGGATGTAGGAGCATAAGATAAGTGGTTAACCTTAACTTGATATCTGTTGACAGAGAACTCAAGAACTGCTGGAAGCGGCTGGATCTTGGGAGATTTTCATTTGAATGCTTTCTTCGAGAAACATAATTGGCTTATACACTCGAGTACGTGGATGCCCATTGGTGCCTGAGCCTACTGCCTAATTCTAAGATAAATTGCAACTCTTGCAAAGCGTTGGCATCTGATGTTAACCTAAAACTCCTCTCCCTGCTGATCTGATTATTAATGAGGCTCTGAAGAGTGGACAGAGGAGAGGACTGAAAAACCCAGCCAGGAGCTGGAATCCCTCTCCCTGTATGCACGCGGGGGCGCATTTATGTGCGTCTGAGCACCCAGAGGCCCGGAAGCTGCTGTCCTGGAGAAGAAAAGGTGGGACTCATTCATTTGCCAAGGTGACAAGCACCCACGTACATTTAGCCCCAACTTTAGCATCTTTCCAACCGGAGATCACAAAGTGGCTGCCTGTGGGATCATGCAGACTGTGGGCTTACGTGCTTGGTAACTCTGTCCCGTGTTCAAAACAAATCTCAATAGAGATGAGCTACTGGCTAGCTTCACCCGGAAATCCCAAGTCTGGCTTCTTCTGCAGAATCAGAGAGCAGGTTGCCCTGGACGCTTTCTGTGTGGCCACCGCCTTTGGATGGGCGTCTGCGCACCTGTCCCTCGGCCTGGGTGCTGTCCCCTGGTCCACATGGGCAACTGTGTTCACACTGCCTAAACAGGGGAGGGAGGCGGAGTCTGCTTAACCCTCCAGGCCTCAGTTTCTCCTCCCTAAAACAGCGTTACAGTGTCTGCCCCCTGCTATTTGAGGGCTCACCCAGGAGAGGAAGGTGACGGGCACTTCTCAAATGCAGGGGCATCTAGCAAGGACCCTGACTCTCTGACGTTGCTCTGACCTTGACCCGAAAGGCACACGTGTGGTCTCGGAGGAACCCAAAGCAAAACCTCCTGCCTCTCCTAACCATTGATGCTGCCTGGAGATTTTACTGAAGGGACTTTGGAGAAGATCAGGGAGGTGGATTATATTTTACTAGCATCCATTCCTGGGTCTGGCGATGCCTTTATTATGTAAAGCAAATTAGTCTCCTTAGAGCTGCCCACGCTCCCTCTTCGTGGAGCAATCTGGAGAATCCTACCCAGAGTTCTAGGGTCGGAGTGGCTGTATCCACACGGGAGGAGTGTGCTTAGTCACATATTCGTGGGGTTGAGACTTCGTCTTGAAGAAGGAAACTAAAAATTACGGCAATCAGTCCCCTTACACCGAACACAATTTAGATTCCAAAGGCAGCCAGGTAGTAATTCTTGGAACGGAGGAAAATGAACCAAGTGAGAATCTAAGAAAAAAAAATCTGACACTTGTTTCCATTAAACAAGAACACATGCTGACGACTTCACACTTGACATACACAGCAGTATCCTAAAGGAAGTCAAGCTTTGCAAAAATACATGGAGGGCGTAGGAGCTGCCTCTCACAGAGGTAACATTGGTTTGGGGCTTTAGAACGGAGCCAAGAGGTCCCTGTTGGATCAGGTTTCAGGCAGGTGCACGGGGGTGACCTTTGAACCGGGTTGCAGCCCCCAGCCCCTGGGCTGCCCTCTGCACGGGGCCAAGCCCCAGTGTCCTGACACCTTGTCTGGAGCTCGCCCCAGACACACGCCGAGGGGCACCTGCACAGAGCGTCCTTTCCTTCCCACTCACAAAAGGATCGGGAGATGAGAAAGCGTACGAGGACGTGATGGTGTGGGCAGCCTCAGAGCCGCTGCAAACGACTCACAGCTTAGGGAGAAGAAATCCGTACTCATTACTAACAAAACGTTCACAGCCTGAGCCCAGGTGGGGCTGCGACCCAGTTCCAGCCTGCACACCACTCAAGGCAGCTGGAGAGCCCCGCTAGGCTGCTGTCTTCTCGCGCCTGCTCCAGCGGAGAGCTAGAGCTCAAGTGAACGTAGGGCTTGTTTTGGCTGGGTCATTCCCTTGGATAAATGGTCACAGGCCTTTCTGTTTTCATCAGATTGTCTCAGGGACCCTGGGTTCCTGGGTTCCACAACGGGAACCGGGCTTCCCTTGTTATGGGTTGATAGCCGAGCTCTGTGTGCCCCAAGGCAGACACTTCTGACACTGTCACAGGTGAATTGGAGTCCTGAAGTCAACAGTCTGCTTTCTCCAGAGCTTACAGGCTGCATCGGGGTTACTTCATTCACTGTAGTCACGTGAGGAATTTGAAGCCACGCTCCCCTAGTGCATGAGCCGGGCCACCACACAGCACAGTAGGGCCACTGCCATTGCTCCTACAGGACCCAGTGTGTGAGTCTAACCACCATGTAGCACAGGTAGGGATGCTGTCATTGCTCCTACAGGATCTAGTGTGTGAGTCTAAACACCACACAGCACAGTAGGGCCACTGCCATTGCTCCTACAGGACCCAGTGTGTGAGTCTAACCACCACACAGCACAGGTAGGGATGCTGTCATTGCTCCTACAGGATCCAGTGTGTGAGTCTAACCACCACACAGCACAGTAGGGCCACTGCCATTGCTCCTACAGGATCCAGTGTGTGAGTCTAACCACCACACAGCACAGTAGGGCCACTGCCATTGCTCCTACAGGACCTAGTGTGTGAGTCTAACCACCACACAGCACAGGTAGGGTCACTGTCATTGCTTCTACGGGCAGGAGATGGGGAGGTCGGGGTGATGCGGAGTGGGGGATTGTTACAGCAGGTGCACAGGCAGCTGCAGGGTTTGGGACTCTGGGAAGGAGAACAGTGAAGAGGGCAGCAGCTTCGGAGTGCAGGCAGCCCAGCCGGCTAGGTGACCACTCAAGCAATGAAAGTCCCTGGGACAGCCATGAGTGTGTTCCCTGAATGGGGGGAGGGGGAGGAGGGACGTGTCAAAGCCCAGCTCTGGTCCAAGCAGTGGGGTCCTGTGAGGAGGAGGGATCCGGGCCGCGGAAGAGCAGGTGAGGAGAAGGGCTGGACGAGGATCAATGGAGAAGACAGGACACGGTCTCTGCCACGGTGAATTTCAAAATGCAGGTGGGCCCTGACTCACAACCGTGCAAGGGGACATTTTTGACTCTGTGTCGGTGCCAAGTGGACAAGTCTGCGTCTCACTCCCAGCTGTGTTCAGTAGACCACACGGACCGTTCATTCAACACCCTGTTGGAAGGTCGGCTCTGCCTTCGATGACTGCCCCAGCGGATGCCAGTGTCCTAAGCAGAACCGATGGAGGCTGGGCCAACCTCTGAGGTCTGCTGGGTGTGTCTGTGACTTTTAACCAAGGACAGTCTCGACAGGCAAAGGGTTCGTGGGGTTGTGAGTCATTTTGTACCATGAGGAGCCAGGGCTGTGACCCCATTGTAGGTTGAGGAATGGCGCTGTGACCCCATTGTAGGTTGAGGAATGGGGATACAACCCTGTCGTAGGTTGAGCACCTGGGCTTGAAGAATCAGAGTTGGAGTTGCACATGAACTTGCCGTGGAGTCCCTGGCTGCAGCCCTGATGATGGCCGCCTGCCTTGGGAGTGAGGGCCTCTGGTCTGGGTGCCATCAGTGGCTAAAGGTGTTTCTCAAAAGACAGTCATGTGTGGGTGGAGCTGAGTGCTCTTCAGGCACGGCCCTGGAGGTGGAAGGTGTTTGATTGTGTCTGATTGCGCGACAATGACGAGCGGAAATGCGCTGTGGAGGCCTTGCAGGGAAGGTGTCGGAAGCTGAGTGGAGGCCGGGAGGGAGAGGGCACGTGTGGCTACAGATTCTGGGTGGGCGCCGGGCCGATTCTCGCCTGGGACCTGCTCCCTCCTTGATCTCATTCTGGTTAGAGCTGCACTGAGTCGTGGGGAGAATTTAACCCAGCACAGTTCAGACTACGGGAAACCCGACAGGAACAGAGTTTTGAGGCTACCTATTTACCTTCGCGGGCCGGGGGAGGAGCTGGAAGCGAGGATGCTTCGCTGTGCCAACAGCCAGGTTTCTCCCATAGGCCTGAGCCTGCGGCTGCACAGACACACACATACGGTAGAGAATCACCAGGGTGCAGTCTGCTCGTGGTCCCCAAGGAAAAAATGTATTAAAATCTGACGCCATTTCAAAGACGTCCATGGAAAACGGAATTAAAGGATAGGTTGATTTTGGTGCAAAAAAAATTGAAATCTATGCCATGGTGTGGAGTGGGTGGAGGGTGGAAGTTCCTAGAAAAATGCATATCATGAAAAAACTATGTCTGGATTTTTAAGAATTTTTGTTTGCACCAAAATGCAGTTATCTTTTATTTCCATTTTTTCCATCGAAAGTGTCTGTCCTCATACACCAGAATTGCTCATCACAAGACGAGAAAGTGCAGGTCCTCTCTGGGGCGAGTCTTCACAGAGTGCGGGCCACCTCCACACTGCTATGAATGACAGGGCTCTGAGGACACGGGAGGGACAGGGAGGACCCAGCCGATGGTTCTCCCACTAACATAAAGCAAACAGCACTGCCAGCCCACGTCTGTTATGGGTGGCCGAGACGGCGTGGGGAGCAGCCATTCTGCTGATCTGACCGTCAACGTCAGGAACCTGGGGGCAGCAGGCAGAGCTGTGAGGGCTGAGAGATGTCTGGCCTTGGGACATCGAGATGCTGATGCCGCCACATTTTACCAATGTCCAGTGTGGTAGCTGGGAAGAGGCCACCTTGCCCGCGTGTGGGGTGCGGAGAGAGCTCCGACCGCCTTTTAACTCGGAGCAGGTGGATTTTCTGTGGAAGTTGCCAGCCACGGGGCCTTTTTAATGCACCTAATTTCCCTCCCCCCACCCCATTACAGTGCGTCTAATAACTTGTCCTGGGGTATTGTGTTTATCCCAGAAATGCTAATGACTTCATAACTCAGTGTGAAATGCTCGGGGCAATTTTTGTGTTATTAAGGATTCTATGAAATAGAAAAAAAAAGGGGAGGAATGCTCTCAAGGTGCCAGGCCATGGTTATAACTTCATTCTCATTTTGGAGAAAAGGGAGAAATTAAGGTTTTAAAAATACATGTTTTCAGCTGGGCAAAGCAGTTCATTTCAGCACAAGGACAAGCTGGGCCCTTTGGCTATCAGGCTGGGAGTCTGCAGGAGGTACCTGGACTGGGAGTTTTTTGTTTTGTTTTGTTTTTTTGACAGGCAGAGTGGACAGTGAGAGAGAGAGACAGAGAGAATGGTCTTCCTTTGCCTTTGGTTCACCCTCCAATGGCCGCTGCGGCCAGGAGCCAGGTGCTTCTCCTGGTCTTCCATGGGGTGCAGGGCCCAAGCACTTGGGCCATCCTCCACTACACTCCAGGGCCACAGCAGAGAGCTGGCCTGGAAGAGGGGCAACCAGGACAGAATCCGGCGCCCCGACCGGGACTAGAACCCGGTGTGCCGGCGCTGCAAGGCGGAGGATTAGTCTAGTGAGCCGCGGCGCCGGCCTGGACTGGAGTTCTATCTTCTCTCTGCTGCCTGTCTGGGTCGTGCCAGGGCTTAAGCAGGAGTGAGGGCAGGTTGGGGGCCTTGGAAATTGGGTGGAGGACTGAGGGCCCTGAGCTTGGAGGCTGAGGGATGTGATGTTTCAATAGCTAAGCCTTGACCTAAGGATCTGACAACAGGATGGGAGAGTGAGGTGAGCAAGTGACAGCTAGCCACCTGTGTCGCTGTCTTAGGATCAGTGACTTTCCAATTTTTTTTTAAGTTTGAGCCTTTCTTTTTCTTCTTTTTTTTTTAAATGATTTATTTAATTATTTGAAGGCAGTGTTTTATACATATACAGGGAAGGCAAGACAAAGAGGTAGATCTTCCGTTTGCTGGTTTACACTCTGAATGGCTACAACAGCAGGGCTGGGCCAGGAGCCTCTCCCGGGTCCCCCCACGGGTGTAGGGAGTTGTGCCATTTTCTCCTGCTTTCCCAGGAGCACTGGCAGGAAGCTGGATGGGAAGCAGGGCCGCTGGGATTCTAACCAGTGTCCATCTGGGATGCTGGGCCACGGGCCGTGGCTTTAACCTGCTCTGCCCTAGCGCTGGCATCTCCAACGTTTATTTTAGGCTGTAGAATCTGCCCTGGGAGGGAAGCTGTGCTGCTGCAGGTGGGGAAGTCACAGTGGGAGACCGCACTCCCGCACGCCCAGCACCCTCCCTGCCTCCCTCTCCTCGCCCTAGGAAGGCTCCAGGGACCCAAGAACGGAATCGAAAACCACCAGGAGCAACACTTTCAGAAGAAAACACATGCAAACAAGCAAATCCTCCCAGAAATGTCTTCTGACGGCCAGCACCGCGGCTCACTAGGTTAATCCTCCACCTGCGGCACTGGCACACCGGGTTCTAGTCCCGGTCGGGGCGCCGGATTCTGTCCCGGTGGCCCCTCTTCCAGGCCAGCTCTCTGCTGTGGCCCAGGAGTGCAGTGGAGGATGGCCCAGGTCCTTGGGCCCTGCACCCCATGGGAGACCAGGAGAAGCACCTGACTCCTGGCTTCGGATTGGCTCAGTGCACCGGCCATTTGAGGAGTGAACCCCAAATGGAGGCTATTTGGGGGATGAACCAACAGAAGGAAGACCTTTCTCTCTGTCTCTCTCTCTCTCACTGTCTAACTCTGCCTGTCAAAAAAAAATTTAAAAAAATTAAAAAAAAAAAAGAAATGTCTTCTGTTCCCATCAGGTTCCATCTCAGAGCGTCTCTCGCTGTTCCGTAGAACGTGTCAGGAGGGCTGAATGGCGTTGCTGGTGACAGAGCAGTATGCAGATGAAAGGCCCTGAGACGCGTGGGGAGAGCAAGCCCATCAGCCCACGTTTTGCAGTGAGCAAAGTGGGGCACAAACCCGAGCCGTCAGCCATAACCCGTCACTGCTCCCCCCCACAGCCTTCCTGGTGTCTCCACCGTGAGAAACGTTTCCCAGATGGAAATTCAAGCCCTGTGGGGGGATCCTGATGCCGGGTCTGCAGGCCATCAGTTCTGGTGCCACCGTCTGGTGAGAGGAATAGGGTGGGCTTTGCTATGGGGGGGGGTAGTCAACCCACAATGGGAGGGGTGTATAGTGGTTTACTGAGGGGTCTCGTGGGATCTCCATCAGGTGGGCAGGAGCATGCCGCAACTGTCTCTGTCCTTGGTGGCCTGGGATCTCAATTTGAGATGATTTGTTTAAATCGGCTCCTACAAGTTTCTAGAAGTGACAGGCTGGACAGATGGCTTAAAAATGGGCTCTGCACTCTGTAGGGGCTGGGAAATTTGCACTCTGCAATTCAGATGTGCAAAAAAAGTTGTTTTCTGGATGAGTTTTTACCTGCTTTAGAAAGCTTGCATCCCACTGACAGCCCGCCTGTCACGTGTAGCTCATGGGAGCAGGTGCTCTGGGGTGCACTCGGTCTGCTCTGGGCAAGTGTCCAATTTTCCATTGTTCCTCCTGCTCCCAACCTCTTCCTGGGATGGATGCAGGCAGAGGGAACCTGCCCGCCCTCCTGGCTCTGGGGGACAGTCGTCTTGCTCACCTCCCTCCTGTCTTTGTTGGTTTCTATCGGGGCTGTTGGCTTCACCTGGCCCTGGGATCTCAGAAGTGGGTTCTGCAGAGAGACTGTTGATGCTGGCTTTTCTGTACACGGTGCTGGCTCCTACTGCTGACGTCTGTGGTCCCTGGCATGGGATTTGGCCGTAAGTCCCCACCTTTGGTTCTCTGTGTCCTGATCCCTGTGTTCTCCTGCACTGCTGTGTGCCTCGGGGTGGGCATTCGGTTAACAGTTAAGACCCTTCTGGGAGCACGCATTTCCCACAGTGGAGGGTTTCACTTTGAGTCCACTTCCCACCCAGCCTCCTGCTAATGTGCACCCAGAGGTCCAGCAGGTGATGGTTTGAGGGGACTGGGGATGAAACAGGTGCCCTGCGAGGTGACGAACAACTCGGAGACGCAGGGCTCAGAGGGGAGAAGGCTCTGCAGAGCGCGCAGAGGGGTCTTGCCCTGGGGAACAGGAGCAGTGGTACTCTTGTACGCGGGGTTAGAATCGGCTCAAAGAGCAAAGGTTAGAGTGAGGCGGGCACCGGCTCAATGGGAACCGAGTTTTCTACAGACTGAGGTCTCCCAGGTTGGAAGAGGCTGCTCCAGAAATCCAGGGGGCTTCCGGCTACAGCCGCACTGCCAGGGGCAGCTGCTGCGCACAGGCGCACGGCCCCCGAGTTCCCATCTAGCCATGAGATTGTGGAGGGCTCCAGTCTCTTTGCCACTCTTTCCATGGAGAAACAGTGGGCGCTCCTTCCTTGGGCACCTCGGGGTGGGGGTGGGGGCTCCGTGACCACCCCAACAAAGGGTGTGGTGGTGCCGAATGACACTGGTGGTGGTGTCCACTTTGTGCTGGCTGGGAAACTTGCCCTTGGAGTCCTAAGCTGCCCTGTGAGAAGTCTGACTTCTACAGTCACAGGTGGGGAGGGAGCCCCAGCTACCACGTGTGGAGAGGGAGGGGGAGGTGGAGGGTGAGGGAGGAGGAGTGGAAGGGGGAGAGGGAGGGAAAGGGAGAGAGGGGGTGGGAGGAGGAGCTGGGGCCCAGACCCCACTGTTCACCCAGCCCAGCACCTGAGAATGGAGGATTCCTTAGAGGACCCCTTCCCTAACCACAAAGGATGACAGCGCCCGAGTGTGGACCCCCCAGCCGGGCTGAGTCCCCCACCCCCCGCCAGCCACGAGACACAGTAATACACTGTTTCAGACAAGTGCGTTTGGAGTGGATTCGTACACAACAGTAGTTCCTGGCCCACGAGCATTTGAGTCCAGTATTCTACCAACCTTTCAGGAGGAAGAGCAGGCTTAGTCACAGGTGGATTCTATGGACTTGGTCACGGCGAGTCAGACGCGCAATAGGTTGGCAAAGCTCTGCCCTACAGCAACCCCTCGGACGGCGCTGTTTGCCCCAGATCAGGACAAGAGAGACGTGCCTGGATCCTCCATGTCTGAACGGCAGAGCGCCTGCGGGGTGCGTTGAAAACACAGGCCATTGGCAGACTACAAAAAGGCCGCAGCCAAGGAGGAGCGAAGCCGCTGACTTCTGTCCTGTCTCAAGTCATCAGCTGCGCTGACTTGAGGGTCGATTTTCTCAGCAAATTTTGTGGCTTGCAGGAAAAATGTCACCGAAGATGCTGACGAGGAAGGAACTGTTCCATTTCCCACGTCCAGTGCCCTGGGTGGGCTTTGATTCTTTGATCTGTGATTTGCCAACAGCAGGTGCATTAGAGGGAGACAGCAGAGGGGGCCAAATATGGCTCCTCCAGACTCTGCCGCAAACGGGTTCTCTTTTCCCCTCCATTCCCTTACTGGGAGCAACTGGGAAGTGGCTGGTTTATCTGCTCTGAGGCAGAGGCAAACACGCTGATGGCTGGGGGTGGCTCCTGCCTGTCCAGGCATTGTTCTGTCCCGTTTTGCTAAGATGACACTTGGGGGATGCTGAGAGGCAGGGAAAGGACAGACGCTGAGGCATCCCCAGTGGGAACCCGGACAAGTGGTCCCCGGCGTGGTGATTGGTGGGGTGGGGCAGTCCCATTAGTGATGATGATGGCAGCTGGTGTGCACGTGGGCTCAGCCAGGACCGGTGTCGTCCCCTGCTTTCACAGTGGCTCTCTGTGTGCCTTTCCTGGGGATGTCACTGTTCTGCGGTCCCACGCCCTCAGTGCCAACCCAGTTCTGCAGCCTCTTAGCTGAGATGGGCAAGCTTCCCCAATGTTCTAAACCTATTTCCCTATGGGGTTGTGCTGAGTGTTAAGGGAAGCATTGTACGTAACAGGCTTAGCACAGTGCCTTGCACAAACATTCAACAACGTTAGCGCCTATGGATGCTATACTATAGGACTTCCATGGATTGAATTAACCTTCATATATTGATCTGGTGGCCCAAAGAATATCTATAATCATTTTCGTTTTCATTTGGGAAATGACATTCGAAAAGCTAGACTGGCAAGTGATGACCCTGGGAACAGAGGCAGCCTGTGTGTGTGTGTGTGCGTGTGTGTGTGTGTGTGTGTGTGTGTGGTTTGCAGCCTAAGAATTGTGTTTACATTTTTCAACAGTGGCAAGTCGTTCAAAAGAAGCACAGCATTTTGTGCCCTGGGAAGAGGAGATGAAATCCAAATGTCAGGGTCTATAAATAAAGTTTTATTGGAACACAAGCGCGCTCATCTGTGGATGAATCGTCTCTGGCAGTTTTGGCCTTGCGGTGGCCAGCTGAGTGGCTGTGACAGACACGTTGTGGCTCACAAGCCTCCAGTGTTTACCATCTGGCCTTTCACAGAAAACCTTCGCTGGTCTCTGTTCTAAATGACAGAAAAGCAGCTCATTCACAAGCAGCACATTAGAACACAGCTCGCATAATTGGCCAATATTCTCTCATATGTATATTTCACATATTCCATTGCACACCACACACACACACACACACACATACACAGATTGTTTTTGGCACCACAATAAACCATTTTTAAATTCTATTTTCTATGAACCTTTTTTTTAATATGATACTTTATTATAATTTTTAAATTTCAGAACTGCAGGATGAATACCATTAAAGACAGACAGGCAGACTTCTATGAACTTTTAAAATATTTATTTGAAAGGGAGAGAGAGAGAGAGCGAGCTGCCATCCGCTACTTCACTCCCCAGGTGATGCAATAGCTGGGGCTGTGCCAGGTTGAAGCTGAGAGCCAGAAACTCAGCCCCGGTCTCCTGCGTGGGCGGCAGAAACCCAGTGACCGGGACATCAGCACTGGCGCCCACGGTCAGTTCTCACAGGGAGCTGGAGGTGGCTGTCAGAGCCAGGGACAGGCGACGAAGGTGTCTTAACCACCAGGCCTCACCCCTTTCCACCACCTTTTGAAGGGTCCTCCTGCATGTGTGCTGACCTGGGTTTTAACACATGGGTGTGTGCACAAGGGCACTCCAAGAAGTTCAGGGAAAAGTGCAACTAGAAGATTTATTTTTCCATGAAAAAAATTTGAAACTCATGCATAGTTTTTCCCCACCTTTTCCACGTACCTTTCTTTCTACTTGGAACCCCACTCCCACCCCACCCTGGGACACTCATGGCCTCAGTTACTTGCTCTGACCCTGAGCGCCACCTCCCCCCACCCCCGCCCTGGCTGAGCCGCAGTCCTGCGGCTCCGTGTCCTGAGGTTGGAGCAGGGTGTCCATGGTTAAGTATTCCAGCGGAAGATGGAGTTGAAATGGCTGGCTCTCCTCGTACCTGCTGGGTCTCCAAAGAAATATGCGACTGTTTTAGCTCTTTCTTTTATGGTAGGTGATTTCCGTTTTCCTATGGGCTCCCCATGCTGGAGTCTTTAAGAACCTGTTCTCCTCGCCACATCAGGCCCGAGAACTATTTATCATACATATGAGAATCAACATGAATAAAACACCCTTAGGAACTGTTCACACGGCGTTTGCCTTCTCACTCTTGGGCTGCTATTAAACTTTAATATATATAAAGTTTGCAGGGTTTATAGAGTCGCACAGAGTGAGTACAGTCAGGGCAGGCTGACGTGCCTGGAGTTTCAAGTCCAGCCAGGTCTGCGAATAGATAATGAGCAGGTGCCCTCATCACCATAAAATAGCATTTCAGAAAACGGTCTGTGTTAAGAAACGGAACAACTGGCGTCCGAGGCCAGCGAAGTTGAAGAGAATCCGGCGATTGCTGGTTCCATCCTTTATTTTCAGAGGTGAGCAAATGTAGAGCAAAATTTAGGGTCGAGGCTTCCTCAAGAGTATAGGTTTATTTGTGGAAAAGCTAAGCTGGCCAGCGTTGTGGTGTTTGGGCTGGGCCACCGCCTGCAGTGCTGGCACCCCCATATGAGCAAGGGTTTGAGTCCCCACTGCTCCACTTCCCACCCAGCTCTCTGCTGTGGCCTGGGAAAGCAGCGGAAGATGGTCCAAGTGCTTGGGCGCCTGCCACCCAGGTGGGAGACCCAGTTGGAGTTCCAGACTCCTGGCTTCAGCCTGGCTCCGCCCTGGCTGCTGTGGGCATTTGGGGAGTGAACCAACACATGGAAGGTATCTATCTATCATCTGTCTATCATCTGTCTATCTATCTGTGATCTATAGATCTCTATAACTCTTCCTTTTAAATAAATAAATAAATAAATCTTTTTAAAAATTGCTTAAAAAGCTGAGTCTAGAATGCTGGCTATTGGCTCTGAAGTTCAGACTTCTGTCCCTGCCCCATGCTTGCAGGATATTCACCCAGACACATACATGTGCACACAGGTAACATGTTCCAGCCATGTGGAATGCATGTGGAAGGGACTAGGAGGGCAGAAAGGCTGTGTGATGAAATATTTAGCTCAGGGAGGGAGCTCTGAGACACAAGGCTGAGGACGCATCAGAACGCATGTGGAAGAAATGGGTGGAGGGAGTTTTGCCTCCTTGTAGCAACACAGAGCTTTGTCACCTCCTGAGGCTAGGACTCATTTGCATGTATTTGCATATTATGCCTCTATTTTCCCTGTTCTCTTTCTCAAAACAGGTCCCAGCTTTCAAGCTGGGAGTCTCAGGGCAGAGTGGAGAGAGAGAGTTGCCTGCCTGATAGTTCCCTCTCTGGCTTCCGGTTGCAAAGTTTAAAACCACACAGCAGGGTGGGCGGGGTGGTGGTGGTGTTGCCTATGGGGTTGAGCTGCCACCTGCAGGACCAACAACCCATATGGGTGCTGGTTTGAGTCCCGGCTGCTCCACTTCTGATCCAGCTCCCTGCTGATGCTCATGGGAAAGCAGCAGAGGATGGCCCCAGTCTTTGGGTCCCTGCACCCACTTGGGAGACCCAGATGAAGCTCCTGGCTCCTGGCTTTGGCCTAGCCCAGCCCTGCCCCATTTTGGCCATTTGGGGGAGTGAACCAGCAGACGGAAGATTTCTCTCTGTCTCCCCCCACCCCTTTCTCTGTAACTCTGCCCTTGAAATAAAATAAAAATAAATCTGTAAAACACACACGGGGCATAGGTTTGGGCAGAGAGGGAGCAGCTCTGAGAGAGATGCGAATGCAGAGTTTGAATAAATGGCTGGAAACCTTCTGAGAGCAACGGGAGGCAGCACCCTGCTCCCTGCCAGGGCTCCGAGGCTGAGGGGACCGGGGGAGAAGCAAGGACAACAGGGGCCAGGGCGAGGGGCGGCCCGGCCTCACCCAGATCCCCTCCGCCCCTGCCTCTGTGCCTGGTGTGAAGCCGCAGCCCCAGACCTGCAGGGACCAGCAGACTGGGAGGAGGAGGGTCTCCATGGCAACCAGAGTGGCCTGGTGACGGAGAGCTCCCGCATGCTGGGGAGTCGGGGAACTGAGAGGGGGCCGCGGGACCCTGCCAGCACCCTGGTGCCAGGCAAAGGCCTTTCAGGGTGGGCGTGGGGTGCTCTGAGAATCGGCAAGATTGACTCACCTGCCTGTCTGATGGCATGGAGTCACGGGTGAAATTAAGCTGCTGGAAAGGAAATAGATCTGATACCCCCTCTACACGGAATCTGCGGCCTGTGACTCACTCATCGCTTTCACACATGAAAACAAAACGTCGATATGCGCCCTGAGTCGTCCAGTGCATACTAAGCATCCCGGTAATTGTGGCTGCATCTCCATTGTTTCGCCGTGGGTGCCACACACATTCTACTGTTCCCAGCAAAGGATGGGCAGTCCAGAGCCGTACCCACTTGCATTTCTCCTCTTCGGGGCCATTTATTAAAATCAGGTTTTAAACCACACCAGCGGGCCACTGTTGCTGAGCGGCCGGTTAACCTACCACCTATGTCACCTGCATCCCGTAGGAGTTCAGGTTCAAATCCCAGTGGGCTCCGGGCTCCACTTCTGTTCCAGCTCCAGGCTAAGGTGCCTAGAAATCAAGGGAAGACGGCCCAGGTGCTTGGGCCCCCACTACCCACGTGGGAGACCCAGATGAAGTACCAGGCTCCTGACTTCAGCCGGGCCCAACCCCAGCCCTTGTGGTCATTTGGGGAGTGAACCAGCAGATGGAAGGTCTCTGTCTGACTCTTCCTCGCTGTTCTTCAGCCTTTCGAAGAAAATAAATAAATCTTTAGGGAGAAAAACCCAAGAGGACACCAGAAATCATTACAAGACACCAAGTTGTGCATGTCACAAGACTGCCTGGGAAAGCGCCTGCTCTTTGATACCTCTCGTTGTCAGGGTTACGATCAAGTTCAGAGGCAGCAACAGTAGCAGCAGCGAGGAGCCAGTTCCTGCTCGCATCTCCCAACCCCGCCCAGCTTTCCCCGCAAAAGGCCAACTTCAGTAGCCAGCGGGGGCAAAGCAAATGCAAACAGGCCTCCACTGGTTTGTTCCTCTGAAGGTGTGGTGTGGAGCCACTTTGTTTCTTGTTAAGGTTAGGTCCGTGGCTGGCCTGTCCCTTGGGAGAACATGGCAGCCACGGGAGAACCCAAGAGTGTGTTCGAAGATGGTGTCTTGCTTAGTAAAGTTGGTGTGGGAGCAGAAAGGGCCACTGGCCAAAGGAAGGGGCTTCAGGTCAAGCAGGGGTGTGTGTGTGTGTGTGTGTGTGTGTCCATGGAACTGCCGGAGGGGAGGGCCCCTGTGCTCGCCTTGGGTTTGCACAGCTCGCGCCGGCTTCAGCAGTCACAGAAGCGTGCGTTTCTTCAGAGTCAGCTGCAGCCCGCGCGGAAACGTGCTGATGTCTCCAAATGCGAATTTCTTTTTATGGTGCGCTCTTACCCACTTTTTAAAAAATGTAGCTTTTGGTGTACATTTGCCAAAAAAAAAAATCCATTCTGAAAACGCACACCAAGATGTGGTGACTGGCCCCCACCTCAAGGGTGATTCGAGCCGAGTTGCCGGTAACTGTGGCTCCTCCCTCTCCCCAGTCGTGGAAGAGAAGGGAGGAAGCCAAGGCCAGGGCCCGACGGCCCAGGGCCGAGAGCAGGTGCTTCTGGGTTCTGGGGTCTAAGCCCAGGTGGCTTCACGGCACTGACCACGGTACATGAGCTCACGCCAAAGGCCCAGTGAAAGACGGCCCAGGGCTTTGAAAAGGAAAGAAGTGCTTTGATTTTCCCACATCACAGCGTTCACACTTCACCGACAGGCATGGTCTCGTTCAATCCCAAGTTTGTAAAGCCCACCTTTGCCTTTTTTTGTCTCTATTTTTTTTTCCATTGCCTCTGGAAAGAGACCATGAATGAGCCGCTCTGACAACAGTCTGGATTCTGAGGGTTTCGGGGGCCACAGGGCACAAGGACGGCATCTCCTTTGGAACATCACATTGGGCACACGGCGTGAGAAAAGGCTGGGCCAGGGTGGCCGCCGCACCTCTGTAGACGTCAGAGTCCCTGCCAGCCGGGGCTCGGAGGACTCCTCAGACGCTCGTCCTTTGAGGCTGTTCTTTATTTCAAGCCTCCTAATGATGCATTCAGAAAGCACCCACGCTGTGGACTGTGCACCTCCCTGGGCCCTGCCGGAGACACCCAATGGCCATGGGACTGTCGTCAAGAGTGGGGGCACCCAGGGCGTGTTGTCTCCCCGGCACCCCCTTTCCTTCCAGAGTAAGCCACTAGTCTCAGCCCCTGCCACGCCCGAGGGGAGCCGGGCCCAGGCCATGGAGCCAAAGGAATTCAAGAGTTTGCTTCCGGCGCTGGGGTGGGCCTGCCTCTCTGGTTTGGTTCGGCTCTGTCGTTTCAGCTGATACTGGTCAAGCAGGTGCTCAGCCAAGCCACCTTCAGTCCTAGTGCAGAAGAATCGGCTTCAGGATGATCAGAGGCCATGAACGGCTCAGCTCAGTTCCAGCTTCTGCCCCTAGAGATACCAGGGCAATGCTGGGCGCTGGCTGCTTCCTGGCAAACCTTAGCCAAACTGTGCCGAGAGCTCCCCGCCCCCAGCGCTTGGTTGGGGAGGAGTCAGACTCTGCTGGCTTCTTGTGCCCACACGGCTGTCCCATGTGGCTGCTTGTGGTGATGGACGTGGAATCTCCATGTGGCCCTTGGTGGGAAGAGACCACGCGTCCCACGTTGTGGTCATCTCTCTCCCCAGGTTTCCAGCCTGGTCATGCCACGGGGGTCACGTGGTTGTATGGTGAACATCTGTGAGCGAAAAAGCGCCCGCCTGGTCCAAACACCATGTGGCCTTGTGCCAACAACATGCCATCCGGGTGCCATGGTGACACTGTTGCCTGAAATTCTCTCTCATTTCCTGTCGCTGTTAGGTGCTTCCTGGCCCCAGCTGCAAGGTGTCTTCTTGCCATCCCTATGGCAGGACGGGCCCACAGGGAACAGTCCTGGTTCTAACCCAACCCTGTGTCCTCTGAGCACCTGGGGATTCTCTGTGGCTCCAGCCTCCTGGGTGGCACCAGGCATTCCGTGAGGCCATCCTGGGCTCATCCACAGCTGGCTTGGACATTTCTCCGGGTGCAGGGGGCTCTGCAATCCTCCTGCCTTACTGGGTCTCTCTGCCGGGTGGTACCCCAGACTTGCTGGGGTAATGCAGGACACAGAGCCTTTGCGCAGGCCCACGGGCGCCCGTCTTCCCTTTGCTTCCCCTTGGACTCTCTTTTCTTCCCTCCACACAAGAGGGTGTCAGCATATTTGCTTCTATTTCTTTTTTAAAAAAATGATTTGACAGGTAGAGGGGGAGGGGAGCTCCCAGCTGTTGGTTCACTCCCCAGGTACCCACAGTAGCCGGGGCTGGGGCAGGCCAGTGCCGGGAACTGGGACCTCACTCAGGGTCTCCCAGGCGAGCTGCAGGCACTCAGCTACTTCAGCCATCCCTTGCTGCCCCCCAGGGTCTGCGTAGGCATGGGGCGTGGGGAGTGAAGCTGGGACTCGAACCCAGGCCCTCCAGTCGGGATGTTGGGGTCCTGAGCATCATTTTAACTGGTAAGGCGAATGCCCTTCTTGTGTCTGGATCTTCCGTCTTGTGCCTTGGCCGCTCGGCTCTACAAACTCCAAGGCCAAACGTGCACTTGGGCTTCTACGAGGTCAGCCCTTGCCAAGCAGTGACTACAGCAGGCCGCAGGAAAAAAGTGGGAGGAGCCTCTGCTGAGGGCGGATATCTCGGGGGGCATCTGGTGCTTCCCACGCCCCATCCCCTGCCCCTGGAGCTTCTTCTGGGGCTTTTCTCAGACGCCTCCTTGGCTTTGGCTCCTTTGTGTCCTGCGACTGGAGGGCTCCCAGAGCGCTGGCCCCCGAGGACGGCTGAAGCCAAGCCGAGGGCTGACTGCACCGCAGGTCGCACACCTGGGGTGTGCCCACATCCCGTGCCCGCTCCTGCCCTGCTCCGAGATTCTCGTTTCAGGCTGTGGAGCCAGCGGCTGTCCTCTGACTCCTGGAACTTTGCATCTTTATTATCGACAAAAAATTAAATTTCCATTTTCAGGTGGTGCCCGAGCTACAATGTCCCCACGGCAGGTACTGCTTTTGTACTCTACCAGCCAGATCTATGGCAGCACAGGGTGACTCAGCTACCAGCCAGATCTATCACAGCACAGGGTGACTCAGCTTCTTCACAAATTTGCATGAACTGACAGAACCGAGTCTCATTGGCCTGGCTTGGGGTCCCTGCCCGTCTCTGAGCCAATCACCGTGGCCAGAAGAATGACAACCGTGGATTGGCCAGGTCATGTGCCTCTCTCAGGATCCAGGTGGTGAAAGAGCTGCGGGTTCCATAGAAGCTGGGCTTCCGGTTTTGAATTTGATCTTTTCTCGGGCTGGTGCTACGCGGTGTGGTCCTCTCTCCAGGTGCCAGGCAGCCCCACCCGCAGCAGCAGCAGCGAGTGCAGCTCCCAGCAGCCCTCCAGTACCCTACAGTGTGCTGTGCTGCTAAGCTTGGTGTGTGGCCCTTTAAGTGGATTCCGTGCATCTTTGACTCAATGAGATTTTCAACTTGATCAGGACGTAAGTCAAGGAGCCTCTCTGTCAGGGTTCCAGCAAGTCAGAACTCAGAGCGACTGCGCTACTCAGGGTACTTCCAATCTCGCTTCACCCTTTTTTACAGATCTGTTTATGGGGCCGGCGCTGTGGCTCAGGGGGCTATAGCCCTGGCTTGTGGCGCCGGCATCCCATATGGACGCCGGTTTGAGTCCTAGCTGCTCCACTTCTGATCCAGCTCCCTGCTAATGCTCCTGGGAAAGCAGCAGAAGATGGCCCAAGTCCTTGGGCCCCTGCACTCATGTGGGAGACCCGGAAGAAGCTCCTGGCTCCAGGCTTTGTATCGGCCCAGCCCTGACCATTGCGGCCATTTGAGGAGTGAACCAGCAGATGGAAGACACCTCTCTCTCTCTCTTTCTCTGCCTCTGCCTCTCTGTGTAACCCTGTCTTTCAAATAAACAAAATAAATCTTAAAAAAATATATTTATTTGAAAGCCAGCGGGGGTGGAGAGAGAGAGAGAGAGAAGGAGAGAGAGGTCCATCTTCCATCCACTGATTTACTCTCCAATTGGTTGCCATGGCTGGGGCTGGGCCAGGCCAAACCAAGAGCCAGACACTCTACCGGGACTCCCCCATGGGTGGCAGAGACCTCAGCACTTGGGCCATCTTCTGATGCTTTCTCAGGTGCATCAGCAGGAAGCTGAATCGGAAGTGGAGCAGCCAGGACTCCACCTGGCACCAGGATATGGAACAGCAGGACCACAGCAGAGGCTTAGCCCGGTGGGCTCCCTCTGCCTCCCTTACGCCTTAGAGGACGGCGGCTCAGAAAGGACAAAATACTTGTCAAGATTGTCGAGGGTCCTGGAACAAGAGAGCTCTGGGAAGCTTCTCTCTGCGGATGAACTTGACCCCCGTTCCTGTTGCCAGCATTTTCAGGAACAGTACATTCCGGGCGACGCATCTGCTTTGGCTCTCGAAGTATTAATTACCAACATGTACTGATCACTCACTGGTGCTTGGCTCTGTGTAGAGATCTCAAAATAGAGTTGATTCTCCTAATAATCCCTGCTTTCTCCATTTTACTGAGAAGGAAACTGAGACTCGGGGAAGGACAGGCGCTGTGGTGGCGCTGGAGCCCGTACCAGCTGCATTGCACAGCTCAGCGGCAATGCTGGGCCACAGTGCTTGGTCCCAATTCGGGGGACAGAGACGAGAGTAGATCATCCCCTCCTTGGCAAATTCGTCCCTTGGAACTAATAAGCTTTTGTCACTCATGCTTTCTTACTCTTCCTTTAAAAGTGCCTTTGACCAGACCGCAGGTCCACAGAGCGTGGCTCTTTGATAATGACTGGCGTCTCCTACTTCATGCAGAACCCGAGGGGCGGAGTGACTAAGTGGCTTGTCCAAGATCAGGTGCAGACCTTGGCCTTGGACGCAGGGCTCTGCTCCCAAATGCTGCGAGCTCACAGATACACAACAGCCCTCAACAGTCCTGGCGCGCAAGTAGCGTCAGCTCCGGTCCCTCACCGTCTCCGCCCTTCCCTTTCCTGCGCATGCTCACACCGAACGCAACCTACGTCCCTCGGCTTTGTGTGATGGGCACAGCCATCCATCCACTCCACCGCTGCTGGAAAATAATTTCTGGATGGTGTTCCCCTTGGCAGTTGTCTGGGCCTGGTGTTTAGGCAGCACCCAGTTCCAGAGAACTGCCCTTTATAGAGGGATTAGAATCGCACATGCGCCGTGTCTGAGCCGCGAGATAAACAAATGCTCTTTTCTGCCCAAATATTTTTCAGCTTTTGCTTGAAGGTGTTTCTAAGGATGGGAGCCAGCGTGCTGCGTGCTCAGGCCTGGAGGAACTGAAACGCATCCTGTGAGCGGGACTGCGCTCATGCAGTAACACCAGGCTTTGTGCTCTCCTCGAAGTCCTGCATTAGCCTTCTGAATGCAAATGGCTCCAACTGAGTTGGGGGGGGGGAATTCTACTGACTCACAAAATAAAGTCCAGAGGTAGGCTTGCATGCAGGTGCAGCAGGATCCAGGGGCTCCCCTGCGTCATTCTCTTCTCTCATTGTCACTTTTTTAAAGATTATTTATGTATTTGAGAGGCAGAGATACACACACAGAGAGAGAGAGAGAGATAGAGGTCTTCCATCCTGGTTCACTACCCAGTGGCCACAGTGACCGGAGCTGGGCAGATCTGAGCCAGGAGCCAGGAGCTTCCTCCAGGTCTCCCACGTGGGCACAGGGGCCCAAGGGCTTGGGCCAGCTTCCACTGCTTCTCAGGCCATAAGCAGAGAGCTGGATTGGGAAAGGAGCAGCCAGGACATGAACTGGTGGGCATGTGGGATGCCGGCGCCGCAGGCAGAGGCTCAGCCTGCCACGCCGCAGTGCCGGCCCCTCTCGTGTCTCTGTCCTGTGCTATTCTGTGCTGGCCGCCTCTCACACAGGCTCTCCCTTCTGGCCGTCAGATGGTCCCCAGCAGAGCAGGAACAGCCCACACTGCCAGGCAGCCCGGTTCCCTGGAACAAGGGGCTCTGCGTCCTGGCACTTTGCATAAACTCACAGAATTGATGTTCATTGGCTGGGTTTGGGTCGCATGCTAATTTCTGAACCAATCATCTTGGCAGGAGAATGGCAACCACTGATTGGTCAGGCTTGGGTCACGTGCGTCTGTCTGGAACCAGGGCATGAGGTCCATGGACATGAACCACAGTGACGTGCCAGTGAGAGAGGATGGCTCTTTAACAGAAAACCAACGCTGTGGTCCCGGAAAACTGAGAAACGCAAGCTTAGCAGGCAAAACAGATGATGGCTACAACTGGATTCCTTGCTTCCAAGAGACGGCTTTTGCTCACCAAATATTTTGGATATGGGAGGCACCGTCTTGGCAGAAGATAAAGCAGGGTGACAGCAAGGAGTGGAAGGGAGGGGCCCCTTGTTAGGGCTCAGCAGGGAGGTCATGGTTGAGACTTAGCAGTAAAAAGTCGAGAAGATCCCATGGGGATGACGGCTCCACGCAAAAGCCGCGAGGTGTGGCTGTGGACCAGAAATGGGGCTGGTGGACCCGATCCCGGCGAGTGCGGGGACGGTGGAACAGGAGAGGGACCGATGGGAGGAGACAGCCAGATCCTATGCTGAAGAGTTGCTTCTTCCGAATTGGCCACGTGCTTTATCTATGGGCGCAGCTTGCTCCTCCCGCAGTGGGACGGGGAGCCGGTCTCCTGTCTGAGTCATACGTGGGCAGGCTCCTCTCTCTTCACCTACCTCATTCACGCCACCTTGCAAACACCAGGCTTTAGGTGATGTTGCTTGTGGCGAGAGAGTGAGGGCCGGCGGAGGGGACTGGACTGGAATCCCACACCTGCCGCCTCTGAGCCGAGGGGCACCGGGCAAGTTGCTCAAACTCTTTGGCCTTCTCCTCTGAAAGTGGGCTGCTGTGGGTCTCTTAGGGCGCTTGGTGGATTCGGCATGACCATGCAGGAAAGAGTTCGTTCAGTATTAATCTCCCCGATTTCACTGGCGAGAAAGGGAATTAAGGCCGAGTGCCAGGTGGATTTGGGGAATAAATCTGTCTTCCTGGCTTTTGTCCATGCTTGGAAGCTGGACACAAGGAGACAAAGGTTGGGAAACTGAGTGTTGAGTGGAATGAAACGAATAAAAGTGCAAGAAGGCCCAGAGTGCAGTGAGAGGCCAGAGGGATGATGGCTTTAGCGGAAGTAATAATTACCTTTTGTTTGGCTGAACGTGAGCCGTGTTTCGCAGAGGCCCAGCAACGCCACGCGAGGAATCTCCTGGCTCCCTCTCATGATGAGGGTCAGAAAGACCAGGGCCCTGCAAGGACTGTGTCACCAGCAGGCGGTGACCTCACGTTTATAGCCACCAGGCTCGTAGGTGGCATTAGTCACAATCCTTGCTACATTTTTGCTCAATTTATCATCTGTCTAGTACCCTCCTGAATAAACCCCTAGTTCCCAGACTACATATGGTTAAATACGTAGCGTCTTCAAGTAAAGAAATGCGTGGCACTGGACCTCAGAAATTTTTTTTTAGAAATTAAAGACACCCTAAGAATGGCCTCCTAATTGTAGCAACCTGCTACATTAATGCTGAAAACCTCATTTACAAAACAGCTATTAAATGACAAAGCATTACCACCATTTTTATTGCTTTATATTCCCCTAACAAATTTATTATGTAATTACCCTGCATAACAGCATCATTTGGGGATGTAAAGCAGAAATAAGGTTCGGACTTTAAAATGCTTATTATTATATGTTTTCGATGTCTAGTCTGCAATATCCAGCATTGAGAACCAAGTTTTCTGTGTTGCGAGCCAGGGCTCGGTAACTCCGCCTGGGGTACCGTCTGCCGCGAGCCTCAGCGTCTCTGGCCCTCTACTGTGCATTAGTAAGAGGGGAAATGCACCCCGAGATTGCTCATTCTTTAGCTTTGGTGACGCATTGGTTGAAAATCTTGAGGGACTGGCGCAGTGGCGTTGTAGGCTAAGCCTCTGCCTGTGGTGCCAGCATCCTACACGGGCGTCGGTTCAAGTCCCGGCTGCTCCTCTTCCAATCCAGCTCCCTGCTAGTGGCCTGGGAAAGCAGTGGAGGATGGCCCAGGTGCATGGGCTCCTGCATCCTGGAAGAAGCTCCTGGCTCCTGGTTTCAGATTGGCCCAGCTCCAGCCACAGGGGCCATTTGGGGAGTGAACCAGTGGATGAAAAACCTCTCTCTCTCTCTGTAAATCCACCTCTCAAATAAATAATATCATAAAAAGGATAAAAAGGAAATTCTTGAGCATGCTACACGTGCCTGGTGGGGTTTGTGATGGGGCTGATGAAAGCGGGAGTCTGGGCCTAGCACGTCCGCAAAAGAAGGAGGATTTGTGGGTAACGCGAGCAGTCTCTCCCCAGTGCGTCTGTGGGAGTCAGAGAGGCCCCCAGACAAAGACGGAAGAGAGTGGCTGGCTAACACAGAGGTCCAAGACAGAATCACGGCGCCCAGGGAGACACACGCCCTCTCTGCTCACCCCTTTTCTTAATGCAGAAGAAACGGGACATGGTTCTAAGGGAGAGGGCCCATGGGGGCACCTGGAGGCTGCCTGGCAGAGCCCAGCTTCCTCGAGGCTGTGGAGGGTGAGCTGGTGGACTCAGCTGGGAAGAGATCTATTGAAAGCAGACTCTCCCAGAGGCCATGCTTGGAGCCCTGTTGGCCCCCTGGGCAGGTTAGAGAGACACCCCAGTGAGGGCCTGCCTCGCAAAGTCACTGCTCTCAGTCCCCAGAGTGCAAGGTTGCATTTTGCACCGGGAGCAAGGTCCCCCCAGTGTCCAGGGACGATATCCCCGGGAGAGCAGGGGATCTGTTGTCAAACCCAAATCCGCTGGAACCTCTTTGCCAACGCGGCTGTGACCAGGACTGAGACGGTCTGTGGTCTGCCATCATTTCCATCTTTGCTTCTCAGGAACCCAGCACGGAGGGCTCGGGACACAGACGGTGCCGGTGAGGGCTGGAAGGGCCCCTGGCTGGCTGAATGACCTTGGCAATGGGCCTTTGCCTTAGGAGATGGGAGCTGATTGGTGCTTGTGCCTTTCTCGAGTCATTGGTTTACGGTGTGTGATGGTTTCATGTCACGAATCTACCTGTGCAGCCGAACTCGCTGGTTCTCGCGTCAGGGTTCTCAGGGCCACTCTGGGAGCATCTGGCAATGTCTAAGCCATGTTTGGTTGTCCTGTGGGTGGAGGGTGCTACTGGCATCTACTCCTGGAGGCCAGGAATGCCCCACAGGACAAACACTGCAGCCCCAAATGTCGATAGTGCTGAGACTAGGGCTGGCGTCGTGGTGCAGTGGGTTATGCTGCGACCTGGGATGCCCACATCCAGGACAAAGTACCAGCTGGAGTCCTGGCTGCTCTGCTTTCAATCCAGCTTCCTGGTAACGCACACCCTGCAAGGCAGCAGTGCCGGCTCAAGTATTTGGGTCCCTGTTACCCACTTAGGAGATCCAGGTAGAGTTCCTACCCCTTGACTTTGGCCTGTTCCAGTCCCAGTTGTTGTGGGCATTTGGGGAGTAAACCAGGGGACGGAGAATTCTCTCTCTTTCTGTCTCCATCTCTGTTACTGTCTACATGTCACTCTGCCTTGCAAATAAATAAATCTTTTACAACGATAGTGCTGAGGTTGAGAAACCCTGCCCCGTACTGTCAGTTGACATAAAGGCACGTGTCTCTCCCTGTCAACATGCCGCCTTGGGCAGTGTCCTGGGTAAACTCCCTTCTCTCGCCCCTGGGCACACCAATCTTCTGGAGTGCTGTTGTCCCGGAGGGTTCCTGGGGAGGAAGACACTCCCTGATCTTGTAGCATGTGCGATGAAAACGCGATGTCAACAGGCATTTGCGCCAGCGGGAAAGAAGCCATGGTGCCCACACACTTTCTCCAGAAGAATCCTAGCCTGACCTCCCCGGCCGCCCCCTGGAAAATTCCTCCATGACCTCCTCCAGCTGCCCAAGCTATGCTCAGAGGGTGGACGGCTTTGTTTTGGTCTTTGGAAGCCTAATGTTTAGACGGATGCATTTATTTATGTCGAATGCAGCTTTCCACCCAGAACTTTGCAAAGTGGTTTTCAAGAACCCTGAGTGAGCTCGACCTCTCCCCACCTCCGTCTGGCTTTTCACATGCGATTGTCAAGGCTGCTGGTTTCTGCTCCCTGCCTTAACAAGACCTGACTTTCTGGATCATTTCATATTTATCCAAAATATTTGATACACATAGAATGACATAATCACTCAGTGCCTTGGCCCGACATGGTTGTATAAGCACCTACCGGCTTTGAAAAAAAAAATCTACATTTTTCAGGGTATGTTGTCAGTTAGCTTAATGTATTCTGGGGCATAGATTTCTTGCCAAGATAATTCTGCCCTGTGCATGATAAATGTGTTGTGATTATTTCTTCAGCTTTTGTGAGAGCATACAGTAGGGGCAGTGTCTTGGAAGGGACACACAGCCCAGCGGAACACAGTGGTTCTTTGTTGTACTCTGCCATATTTAGGACTTGTTCCCCAAAGCCTTTCCCCATACTCTCTTTTACTGGTTGTAACTCCTTGCGGGGACTGGGCCTGGCAACGGAGGGCTGTGTTCAGCTAAGGAGTTCTTCTTGGCTCCAGCACGTGTCTCTCTGAGTTAAGCCCACAGAACTTAATGAGCTGTTATGTCTCTCCTGGGTAAAGGTCGTTGTAGCTCAGGTTGAAAGAAATCTCATCTTTCAAAACTGGCCTGATGAACGGAAAAACCCAGAGCCCCAGATGTCTGCTATTTCTGGCTTCCCCCAGAGCGAGTGGGAATGAGCCTCACGTGTATCATGGAAACCGGGACCCCTACTGCTACCCCCAAGGAACGCTAATGTAAAGGGTTGCCTCTCGGGGCATTGGCCAGGCACTGGGGGAGACGGCCAAAGGTTGCCTAGATCACCATGTGTCTGGACCCCCAAAGCCGACTTCTCCAGCAAGAAGCCTCCCTGGATGTGAAAGCAGAAGTGGGTCTGCACTGCGGCAGCCCGGGGTCGTCCTGGGTCCCCAGTCTCGCATCCTCCACACCTCATCTTTCACAAGCTCGGGGGGGGGTCTCCCCCAGGGTGAACCCTGATCCACTTTGCTCCGAGACCCCACGGCCACCCCGAGTCTGCGGCACCGTCATCCCTGGCCTGTTCACCCCCCACCCCGGTCACTGGCTCCTGCTCCTTCTCTTGCCCCACCACAGCCAGAATCATGCTGTTGTTTTCGATATGAACTGTGTCACGCCATTCCCAGCTTAAAACCCTCCCATGACTTCCCAGCGTCCTTTATTAAATTTTAAATTTAGTTATTTATTTATTTGAGACACACACATACACACGTACAGATCCCCCACCCACTGGCACATTTCTCAGAGGCCAGCAGTGGCGGAAGCAGGGAGCCAAGAAGGCAATCCAGGTCTCCCACGTGGGTGGCAAGGACCCAATTGACTGAGCCACCATTGTCGCGCCCAGGGTGCATTAGCAGGAAGCTGGAGTCAGGAGGTGGAGCCAGGGATTTACCCCAGGTACGGAGATATGGGACCTGGGTGTCAACCGATGGACTAGACGCCCGTTCCCATTGTTCTTAGAATTGGTTCCCAGGGGCTCACTATGCTGGGCGCCAGATTTAACACCTACATTACTGGATGCATAATTTCGTTTGTCTTTGTGATGACCCATTAATCTATCTTCAGTATAGGTACCTCTCAAGCATAGTTGCTGTTTATCTGACATTCAAAGTAACCGGACATCCTATATTTTATAAGGATATTTCAGAGAGTTTTTGGAAAAATGGATTTAAATGATGTTTATTTTTTGGTGCAGGAATCATTTTGAAATTCACGCACACGAGATGTCTTCAAAGGTTCATGAAAATGCACACTGCGGGAAAAAAAAAAAAAAACTATGTGTGCATTTCAAAAATTTTGCACCAAACACAAGGCTGTCATTGAATCTACTTTCCCCGAACGTCTTGACGAGCCCTCGTATTTGGCCACCAGGCTCTCCGGGGCACCTGCCCGCTCCGCCGGCCCCGTGTCTCTCTCCAGTCCTCTCCGGCTCAGCGGCGATGACCCCCAGCGTTCCAAGCCCTTTCCCAACCTCTGATCCTTTGCACTAAGGACTCCCTCTGCCCGGGATATTCTTGTCTCAGCTCTCTGCACGGCTTCCCCTCTCTCTTCAGCTCTCTGCTCACAGAACGGCCTTTCCCCATCACCCTGTCCCTAAAGGACTCTCTCCAGCGCTGCAGCTCTCCAATCACGTCACCCAGTTTATTTTTTCCTGAAGCGAGTCTGCACTTGTTTTTCGTCTTTGCTGGCTTTATGAGCATCTCTCCTGGTGGGGGCAGGCGCTGGGCTTCGTCTCCTTGTTCGCTGCTGTGGACAATCGTCTCACTCAGGCCTGGAGCACGGAGCTAGCTCAGGGAATCATCCGTGAATGAAATCATCTTCGTCCCTTTGCTCTTAGGATAAAGTCTGGTCTCTTCCCCGCAGCCCTGGCTTCCTTGGAGGGAACCATTTCCAAGAGCTCGGCAGCTCCACCCACTTGGCGAGCTGTGCCATACCTCTGTCCATCCTGAACATGCCACCACGTTGGATGGCAGAAGGACCATGGGACTGGGAGGGAGAAAGAGCCGGGCTTGAATCCCAGCCTTGACTTTAGCTAAGTTCACTTCCTCTTTGAGCCTCTGTAACAGGGATAGCCACCCCTCGTTAGCAGGAACACAGCGGGAGGTGACACGGAAGCCCCAGGGGAGAGCCTGGCGCACCGATGGCCTTTGACAAGCAGACCTGCACTCACCCATGATGCGGGCTTTTGGGACACCGCGGGGAACGGTGTGCTCCAGAGGCTGCCTACGCCCGCTGCACGGCGGCTCCCCTTTCTCACGCCCTGAGAAGGTGTGCCCCGTCGTCTGAGCCCCGACTTTGCGCTGGTTCCCGTGAGCTCTCAGCTCTGCCGTCTGCTCTCTCCGAGGACTCTCGGGCTCTCTCCGGGCGCCTGCTTGCACCCAGGACCGGATCCATTCCTGTCGGATCAGGTTTTGCTCCTTGAACATCCTCCAGGCTGGATCCACTACAGATGTGGCTGTTGCCATGGCAACCGTTCCAGCCGAGCTTGTTCTCAAACTAGGAAGGGAGGAACGGCAGAGGGCAAAGAGCAAACGTAATTACTCTTACACCAGGCTCTAAGTGCTCTACGTAAATGCGGCGGGATGAAGGCCTGAACACTTGGGTCTTTTACACCCTCTTATTCTGGGCTTGCTGGCTGCTGGCGAGAACTCCTATCGGAAGCAGGCAAGTCACTGGGTTCCTGGTACGATGTGGCCGCACACTATTATCCATCTAGTAGGGGATTTTCTTCCATAGTTTGGCAATGCCTTAAGAATGCCTGGGAGTACATCTGTCTTTTATTATTATATTTTTACCTTTGATGTGGTGATGTTAAAACGCACTTGGAAATTCTCACCCTCTCCCGGAGCAGTGGGGAACTGTCCCTCCCCCTTGAATCGGGAATGGCTTTGGGAACTTCCTTGTGGCCAGCGGGGGACAGAGGAAGTGATCCTGTCACACAGTGGCTTCCGAGGCTGGGTCACAGGACGCCTTACGTGAACTCGTGATGGGGACTTGGTGGCTGTGTAAATATGATTGTCTTGACGCCATCATGCTTTGAGGAAGGCCATGCCACCTGCAGAGCCCAGTGGGCAGCCCAGCCGAGGTCCCAGGCCACAGCTAGCTTTAGCTCTTCGAGAGCCTCCAGCCCCAGCCGTCAAATCCTCCAGCCATGGATCACCTCCAGATGCGCACCTTCCCAGTGGAAGCCCCAGCCGTGGTGCAGCAGCTCCCGCTCTGCTTCGTCCGATGGTCCTAACTCATGCCATCCGGGACAGCAGCAGAAGGTTCTATCAAGCCACCACATGTTGGGGTAACTTGTTATGTAGTCATAGTAACTGGGACAGAGGGCTGGTTGTCCTTGGACGCTCCAGAGCCCCCTGAAGCTTAATTATTAAAAATAAATGAGGGGTTGGCGCTGTGGCACCGGTTTGAGTTCCGGTTGCTCCACTTCCAATCCAGCTCTCTGCTATGGCCTGGGAAAGCAGCAGAAGATGGCCCAAGTCCTTGGGCCCCTGCACCCACGTGGGAGACCTGGAAGAAGCTCCTGGCTCCTGGCTTCAGATCAGCTCAGCTCAGGCCATTGTGGCTAATTGGGGAGTAAACCAATAATGGAAGACTTCTCTCTCTCTCTCTCTCTGTCTGTCTCTACCTCTCTCTGTAACTCTGTCTTTCAAACAAATAAAATAAATCTTTAAAAAAATTTAAAGAAGTGACTATCTCCCGCATAATGTGTTTCTTTCCATGTTTATTTCTGTGTTTTTCCTCCAGCTGCCTGGGTCATCCAAACTGGTAACTGGAAGGTGTCTCTGACCACCATTCTCTCTCCCCTCTCCTTGCCTGGTCCCTCACCTGGGCGTGTGGGTTTCACCTGTCACACAGGTGCATCGTCTAGCTGGTCCATACTAACAGAGCCACCCCAAGTGCACCACAGTGGTGGGGGGTGGGGGAAAGCAAGCATGGATATTGAGGGGCACAGACTCAGGTTCAGGTCGCAGCTCCGCACACGCACTCGGGCACTGCTTCTGCCTCTCAGAACCTCACTTTCTGCTCCTGGAAATTGTGCGTAACAGGAATGGACAGGTTTGCTGTGAGCAGTCATGAGCTAACTCAAGTCCAACGCGGAGAGCTGTGACTGGCGAGCAGTGAGCCCTCAGGTAACGGGAGCCGGTACGTTTCTTGCTGTTTGTTGATTCACATTTACTGTATTTTTTTTTTTTTTGACAGGCAGAGTAGACAGTGAGAGAGAGAGACAGAGAGAAAGGTCTTCCTTTGCTGTTGGTTCACCCTCCAATGGCCGCCACGGCCGGCGCGCTGCGGCCGGCACCCCGCGCTGATCTGAAGCCAGGAGCCGGGTGCTTCTCCTGGTCTCCCATGGGGTGCAGGGCCCAAGCACCTGGGCCATCCTCCACTGCACTCCCGGGCCACAGCAGAGAGCTGGCCTGGAAGAGGAGCAACTGGGACAGAATCCGGCGCCCCAACCGGGACTAGAACCCGGAGTGCCGGCGCCACAAGGTGGAGGATTAGCCTAGTGAGCCACGGCGTCGGCCTTTGATTCACATTTGATAGGAATGAAATGGTAGCTGCAATCGCTCCAGCTGGGTTGGGTTTGTGCAGACGGGCCGGAGCTTGCAGATGGGCCACTATCCCATATCCTCTGTCCCAGACGTGGCTGCCACCGCCCTGCTGTATCCCCTCTCCCAGATGCTTTCATCTCCCAGTCATGGAATCACCCGGCCATGAGTCACCCCCGGGAGTCTCACCTTCCCAGTGAAGCTCCGCCCAAGCACAGACTCACTGCCCCTCCCCTGTTAGTAAAATGGCGCAGTCTTATCTATGGCGCTATCTACGCCCCGGACACCATCCTAGGCTCTAGCCCCTGCCACCAAGGCTGGAAGCGAGGTGACCCCATGGCCCAACCACCCGTGTCAGCTCCACTCCCATCCTAATGGGATTTGCTGCTCCTACTTCCCTGCCCGCCCCCCCAGCAAAGTTTTAAGACGACCTGTTCCTGAACACGTGTCTCTCTTTTTCTCTCTCCCTGTCTCCTGATCTCTCTCCCTCTCTCTCCATCTCTTGATCTCTCCCTCTCTCTCCCCCTCTCTGTCTCTTGATCTCTCTCTCCCTCTCTCTCTGTGTCTCCTGATCTCTCTCTCTCTTGCGGGCTCCTTCTCTCTCTTTTCCTTCTTCGTTCCTTTCCCTCTGGTCTGTTGGTTTCCCCACAAATAACTCTCCCTTACTCCGGTGCTTGGTGGTTTTGTTTTTTTTTTTTTTTTTTTTTTTTTTTCAGGCAGAGTGGACAGTGAGAGAGAGAGAGAGAGAAAAGTCTCCCTTTTGCCGTTGGTTCACCCTCCAATGGCCGCCGTGGCCGGCGCATCGCACTGATCCAAAGCCAGGAGCCAGGTGCTTCTCCTGGTCTTCCATGGGGTGCAGGGTCCAAGCACTTGGGCCATCCTCCACTGCACTCCCTGGCCACAGCAGAGAGCTGGCCTGGAAGAGGGGCAACCGAGACAGAATCCGGTGCCCCGACTGGGACTAGAACCTGGTGTGCCGGCACCACAAGGTAGAGGATTAGCCTATTGAGCCGCGGCGCCGGCCTGGTGCTTGGTGTTTTATGGTGGCCTTACATCCCCCTGTGCCTGCCCCATTCCTGCCCCATAGAATCCAGGAGCTCAATGCAATGGTCCCTTGAAGCTTTGTAACAATAGCAACTGGAAGAGATGGGCTGCTTGCTGGCTCTTTCAGGGGTGCCCAAAGCTCAACGTGTTCAACACAGAACATGTGACCGTCTCTCCTGGTCCAACCTGATGGCTATGCAGAGCATCCTGGGGACCTCCTGGGGTGATACTGCCCGTGTCACAGGAGCCAAAGTCCTTCAGCCTCAGGAATGGTGACTTTGAGCTCCAGAGACCCCTACCATGCTGGGAGGTGGGCACCCCTCCGGGACGCCCAGTGTGGGAGTCGTGGGAACTGGGTCCCTTTGGGAGCATTTTGGAGCATTCTGAGTGCTGGAACTTCCCGAGGCTTTCACAGCTTCTATTGGACTGAAGCGCCAGGGAATAGAATTGTTGACTGGATTCCATCAAAGCTTGATTCACTGCCCTGAGGCTTTCAATTAAGAAGAGAAATATGGTTTCAATTTGGGGCAGAACAGACAGCCCTCTCTAACACGGATTCTGCCAGGTGATGCCCATTTTAGTGGAAGCCTTCCATGCACTCCTTTGTACTCTCAAAAAAAACTTCCCCTTATTGGTGTGATCCCTGGCGGATGCACTGACTATATATTTAGCATCTGATTCCTGAAATACAGGCTCTGTGGCCTTTCAGCTGCAACTTTTGTTTCCATAGAAACTAATGTTTGTGTTTACATCTATTCGGACTCGGTTTCCATCAGATTTTACTTCTCAGAGCAGCTGTTGTAAGTCAATTCGCCAAGATGGGCGTCAATGACAAGGAACAAAGCCCCCACGCTGTGAAAGTGAGAGTCCTGTTCAACCTGACAGTCACAGTGGCTCCAGAGGAAAACACAGGGCAGTGTGGCCCAGGGAGCAGGTGATTCAGAGCTGACCACAAGAACCTGCTCCACAGTTAGACCCATGCCCGGCCGACCACCAAAGCTCTGGCCACCCCTCTCCCTGGGGAAACCTACACAGAATGCTTGCACTTAGGGGCCTCTCTGGTCTCCATGGCAGCTAAGTGGAGTGAAAAAAAAATCTATGCTGAGGACGGGATGTTCTGAGTACCTCGTTGATGCAGATTGCTGCGAGTCTGAGTGTTCCCCAAAGGCTCCTGTGTGACAGGCTTGGTCCCCAAAGTCCTCAGTCAATGGCTAATGGATTAAGGGTAGACACTGAACTCAGTGGCGGTGTCTGAAGGTGGAGAGAGTGATGAGACTGGGGCAGAGTCTCTGTGATGGCATCCTGGGGGTGTTAAGGACAGAAACATGGGTGTGGTGGACCAGTTGCTCCCCGTCTCTCTGCTTCCTGGCTCACCATGCCATCCTCCTGCCACTGGGGCCGCCTAGTCTTGGCCTTCACAAGTAGCTTCTCCCAGGTATCTTAGTTACGGAGATGCTGACGCACACACGCGCCACAGCGGGATGGCTGGTTCACGTCCACACTGCTCTCAGCCGGGCTTGACCTGTTGTTTCCTGACCTTTCTTTGTACAGCCTCCTTTGCAAAGCTGAGGTCACCATCAAGTCCAACAGGCAGCCCATGGATCTTTTCCTATTTATTCTTGGTTCCTTTTGCTTCTGTCGTGACCGACACCCACAGTTTTGTGTCTTCATTTTGTCCATCCAAACATGTCCCTGGCGCCACGTTTGATGACATGTGACAGAAATGAGAGTTGGGATTTATTGTGCCCTCGGGTGCGTCAGTGACACTTACTGTGCCCTGTATAGGTTTCCTCCTTTCATCCCCACAAGAGCCAGACAGGGAAATAGATAGGTAAATAGGGGAACAGATGGACCTATTGTTCCCTGAACTTTTTCTGTACCTCCTCCTAGACACTTACCAAGAGACAAGACACAGACAGTAACTTGCCCACTGTCACACAGTGAGAGCCAGGGCTCCAGAGACTGTCCCCTGTCACGCTGTCCTCACTGCCCTGCAGGGGCGCTCATGGGCTCGTGGGTGAGACCAATGGACCAAGCACGGTCATGGCACACGGTGGATGGGGCTCGGCATTCCGTGTCATCCACGCTGCCGCACAAACACGAATAAGAGGTGAGCAAGTCTTCTGGGGCGAGGCTTAGCAGGGGCGGATTATAACGGCTGGGTCTGAAAGAACCAAGAAGTGCTGGCTGGCAAAGACAATCATCAAGGGAACGCACAGCAGGCGGGCTGTGTCGCTGCGAGCCTGCGCCCTGCACTCCCCCACCCCCCGCCCAGGTTGTATTGTATCCACAGCATCGAGTCGCCTTGTGTTTCTCTGGGGTACAAAGCACACGACCTACGTTTTCTCTCTGTAACCATCTGTGTCACCAAGTGCGTTCGCGCTGCCGCGTGACCACCTCCGCCATCCATCTCTGGACTTTCCCATCATTCCAAGTTGAAACTTGGACCCATGAAATTACTCCCCACTTCTCCTCCCCCTCAGTCTCTGGTCCCCACTGTTGCACTTCCTGTCTCCGCGAACTTGACAGCCCTACATGCTTCCTGTGGGTAGAACGGCACAGTGTTTGTCTTTTTGTGTCTTGTTTACGTCACTCAGCATCCTCTCCTTGGTCTTAGCTAGCTTTTAAGTGTTGAGTTTCATGCTTTTTTGCTGCTTCCACCGATTTTGCCATGAAATTGTGGAGGGGTTCACATGTCACAGGGGGAGGAAATTAGTAGACATCTGTTGGCTTCTGGAATATTCTCTGTCCTCCCCTTACCTACAAGGGAAGGGGAAGAGCCCTGTTCAGACCCCCCAACCTGGTCATGGTTGGTGAGTTCAGGGGAGGCCTCTCCTCTGGGAACTGGGAAATGGGGCCACAAGATTCTCGCTAAGCAGAGAAGCAGAAAATCCCTTTTATAGAGACGGAGAGGCAGAGAAGGGAGGGGAGAGGGAAGGCACCCCAAGTTCTCTGCCGGCTGCAGTTTGGGGTGAAATCTGCCTCCCGAGGCTCAGCTGCTCCCTGCCCTTGAAAGTCCTTCATAGGGGCCGGTGCTGTGGCGCAGGGGTGAAGCCGCCGTCTGCAGTGCTGGCATTCCATTTGGGCGCCGGTTTGACCTGGCTGCTCCACTTCCCATCCAGCTCCCTGCTGTGGCCTGGGAAAGAAGCAGAGGATGGCCCAAGTGCTTGGGTCCCTGCACTTGCATGGGAGACCCAGAAGAAGCTCCTGGCTCCTGCCTTCTGGTCAGTGCAGCTCCAGCCATTGCGGCCATCTGGGGAGTGAACCAGCGGATGGAAGACCTCTCTCTCTCTCTCTCTCTCTCTCGCTCGCTCGCTCCCTCTCTTGCTCTCTCTCTCTTGCTCGTTCACTCTGCCTCTGCCTCTCTGTAACTCTGCCTTTCAAATAAATAAATAAATCTTAAAAAAAGAAGAAAGTCCTTTATGTATTTTTGAAGCCGAGAGAAAGACAAAGAGACAGTCACAGATCTTTCATCAGCTGGCTCCCTCCTCAGTGCTTTAAATGGCTGGGCCAGGGCAAGGCCAAAGCTGGGAGCTGGGGCCTCAATGCAGGTCTCCCACGTGGGTGGCAGAGACACACCTGAGCCATTGTCTGCTGCCACCTGGGCTGTGCACCAGCAGGCCACTAGAACTGGGACTCAAACCCAGGTGGCCTGATATGGGCTGTGGGTGTCCAAACCAGCAGCTCAGCCACTGAGCCAAACACCGCTCCTGCCCTTGGGCTCTTAGGGACACCCGCAGCCTTCTAATCATGTCTGCTCCCTGTTTGCTGTCTCAGGTCCTGCCCTGTCACATGCAAGCAGAAGAGTTCCAGTTAAGAAGATGAGCACAAAACCCCTTCTTCATTGGCTTCCCCTGAACATGACCTTGGCCACTGGGGGCGGGGGGGGGGGGGATCAAACTGCAGCTTTTTAACTGAGGGGAGAAATTCTTGATGAATGTTTACTCTGGGATTTTTTGAGAAGGGTGCTTCCAGACAACCACGGAGCATTGCATTAAATGCCGAGCTCTAGCAGGAGGGTGAAGCATCTTCCGACGGTGACCTTGGCCTGGGATGACCTCCTGCTCCTACAGAGGCTTCTTCCTCCCAGGCCGTCTGTCCCAGGGCCCCTGCCCCATCTCATCGGCCGCCGGCACGCCACGTTGCATCTTCTCCCCACTTGCTTTTCTGTAGCTCAGCTTTCCAGCTGGAACCCACTTGTGACGCTTCCTCCTCCGTAAGCAAAGTGCCCAGCATTTATCATGGTTATGCTGGCTGTGTTTGTTTCTGTAGGTTCGCCCGTCTTTTCAAGCATTCTGGAACATTCCAACTGGAGTCCACTGGCTTGCCTCAAGCTTCTCTCTCTTGCAGCTTTATGCTGACAGTGAATTGGGCCACTGGCGGCCCCCAGACTGTACCAGACTCCGGACATCTTCCACACATGCCCTCAGGTCTCTTTTAACTTTGCAGTTCAAGGACAAGCTCATTTTGTCAGCTACAAACACAAACCCTAACACTCAATTCTCATGGTGACAACATCTGGAGGCTCCCTGATTACACCCTGATTGGCTGAGTCAACTGGGACAACTAGGGCACAAGATTTAAGGAGGTACTAAATCTCAGGTGCCAGTGTCCCACTGGCATGACCCAGGGACTGAGGGCTTCCTTAAATTCTGTGCACCTGCGCAGAGCGTCCTGCACCTCTTGCTCGTTCTGGCCCAGGTTGTAGCTCCCCGTGGTCTCTCCTTAGGGGTGTCCAGATGTCGTGAAGCCATCAGACCCTGCGGCGAGACGCTTTCCACGAGAACTTTGCTCGAGAAGAAAGTTCTTCCAGGCCTGTGGAAAGCAGCGGGGCCAGGTCGTAAGGGGAGGCTGCTGTAGTTTTGACCAATGTGGTTTGCCTCTCAGCCCCCGTGATTCTGCCCTTGGGCTCCCCATCTTGTAAAGTGGGAACAATAGACCTTCTCTGCCTGCAGAGGGCGTGGCCGGTAGGATGCACATGGAGACTGCCGGGGCTTCCTCGGGGTCTCTGCATCTGGTGAGCTGGTCTGATTGCAGCTCCGTTGCTGACGTTATCAGCGCCGTGTGGTCTGATGAGGGCTCAGGAGCAGTGGGCACTGGGCATCCATTCTGGCCCACGCCTAACCACTTGACCCACATGGTTTCATCCTCATAGCAGCTCTCTGAAATTGCCATTGCTACGAATCCATTTTGCAGGGAAAGAAATGGAGGCAAGAAGAGCGAGCAGGTGGGTGGAGGGGCTAGAAACCAGAACCCCCAGTGTCTGCCTGCCCAGCCCAGGGCTCCCGAGCCTGCAGTGGAGACCCCTTCTCGGGAATCTGTCAGGCATTGGGGTATTCCAAAGGCAGAGCCCGAGGCAGCCAGGGGAGGAGAATGCTCATGGGGTTTGGAACCAGGCAGGGCTGAAGTGGAAATTCTGTCTTCTCAACTCATTAACTGTGTCATTGGGCAACTCCCTGGAAGGTTGTCTATAAAACGGGGATCATAAACTTGCAGGGAGGACAGCGCGAGATGACGCCTGTGGAAGCCCTGTGTGGTGCCCACACCCAGGAGTTGTCTGCATCGCTGGCTGTTTGCCTTTTGCTGTTGCCTTTTGCCTTGCAGGGATGTCGTGACCATCACACAGTGCCTGGGGCATTTCCAGGCGCCTATGGCTATTGGGGGCTTTCTCCCCACCCTTTAAGAGTCTTTTTTTTTTTTTTTTTGACAGGAGAATTAGACAGTGAGAGAGAGAGAAAGAGAGAAAGGTCTTCCTTTTCTGTTGGTTCACCCCCAAAATGGCCGCTACGGCCGGCGCGCTGCGCTGATCCGAAGCCAGGAGCCAGATGCTTCTCCTGGTCTCCCCTGCGGGTGCAGGGCCCAGGCACTTGGGCCATCCTCCACTGCTCTCCCGGGCCACAGCAGAGAGCTGGACTGGAAGAGGGCAACCGGGACAGGACTGGTGTCCCAACAGGGACTGGAACCTGGGGTGCCGGTGCCACAGGTGGAGGATTAGCCTAGTGAGCCACGGCACCGGCCTACAAGAGTCTTTATACCAAGTGTAGAAAGAATAAAAGGCAAACACTTTGAGCTGAACTTTTGCCAACAGATCACATTTTTATGGGCATCTTGGGGGTAGTGTCTTCTAGAGACCTGAACCAAGGCCAACAAAGAAAAGTCTGTTGTCTCTCTACTTCCTCCCAAGTCCCATCTTCAGCCCACAAGAGATGGCCTAAAAATAGGAAATTTGGAATTTAGTTCTAAGTGCATATGAGCTAGGATGTAAACTCTGAGAGCAGGGGGACTAGACCTTTTTCAAATCAGTTGCTGCAGGCCCCGCCATTCAGTTAGTGCACGGTGAAGGCGTGAAGGAAGGGGTGAACGTGTGAAGACCCCGGTCTGGACAGGTGCACTAGCAGGAGAAAGTCATAACAGGGATGGAAAGACGGACACAGATTCCATGTAACGCAGGGGCAGCCACAAGGGACATCAGCAGCTGTGAGTCCCAGAGGACAGCACACAACACGGCAGCTTCGCGGAGGTGTGATTTCATCCCCTGTGATTCGCCACCACCATGGAAGTCCACAAGTCAGTGGTTTTCCCCAGGTTTACGGAACTGTGCAACCATGACCACCATCTCATTCCAGAATTTTCCATCACCTCCGAGAGTGATGCATGCCCGTGAGTAGTCAGTCTCCGTTCCAATCTCCATCCCCCTCTACCCTGAGACCGGCTTTCTGTCTCTCTTCTGGAGATTTCACATGGATGGGCTCACATCATGTGAGGTTCTAGGTGGCTGGTTTCTTCTGGTTAGCAGAATGTGGGCCAGGCTCACCCGTGATGTAACACGAATCAGCGCTTCGTCCCCTTTCCTGGCTGGCTGACATTCCATTGCACCAACTGATTTCAGTGGGGTTTGGGGAGGGATTGTGTTGAGTCCGTAGTTCAGTCTGGGGAATATTTGGCATCTTAACCATTTTAAGTCCAGCAGTCCCTGAGCATGGGAGAGCACTTCTCTAGTTCAGTCTCAATTTCTCCCAACACGTGGTAGTTTTCAGAGACGAAGCCTTGCACTTGACCAGCTATCTTTATTCCCAAGTATTCTGTTCTTTCTGATTATAATCTAAGAGAAATTGGTTTTCTTATTTTTTAAAGATTTATTTATTTATTTGGAAGGAAAAAATAGTAAGAGAGAGAGGGAGAGAGATCTTCATCCACTGGTTCACTCCACAAAGGGCCAGGCCAAAGCGTCTTCCAGGTCTCCCACATGGGTGCAGGGGCCCGTGTACTTGGGCCATCTCCTGCTGCTTTCCTGGGTGCATTAACAGGGAACTGGAATGGAAGCGGAGCAGCGGGGACTTGAACTGTCACCCATATGGGATGCCGGCAATGTAGGCGGAGGCCCAATCTTCTACGCCACAATGCTGGCCCCAAAAAGAATTGTTTTCTTAATTTCATTTCTGGGTTGTTCCCTGCAGGTGGGTAGACATACAATTGATTTTTGTATTGATCTTATATTCCACAACCTCACTGAATTTGTTTATTGATTCTGATAGGGGTGTGTGTGTGTGTGTGTGTGTGTGTGTATTCCTTTGGATTTTCTATATACAAGATCACAGTGTCTGCAAATGGATTATGCTATAGAGACTTCTTATTTTTTCTTCTTGTCTTACTGCCCTGGTTGGACTCTCCAGCACAATGTTGAACAGGAGTTGAATGGGGACTTTTTTGTCTTCTTTCTGAGGATCTAGAGAGAATCTAGCTTTTCACCATGAACTGTGATGTTAGCTGTGGGTGCTTTTGTAGATGGGCTTTTCAGATAATGCAAGTTCTCTCCCATTCTTAGTTTGAATGCTTTTGTGGTGAAAACGATTGGGTTTCCTCAAATACTTTGTCTGCGTCTATTGAGATGATTCTATGGCTCGGGCTATTTTTATTTATTAACAGTGTATTATATTGATTGAATCTTGTAGATTGAACCAATCTCACATTCTGGGCATACATCCCACGTTGCTACAGTGTATAGTCATTTTACAAATGATTGGATTCAACAGCTTTTTGTTGAGAATATTTCTATGTTCAGACTGGATAATTATCTATAGTTTGGTTGTGATATTTTTCTCTTGTTTTGATATCAGCCTAATACTGATGTAAATAAAACGAATCGAGAAATGCTTTCTCCTAATTTTTGGAAAGAATTTGTGATGGATACATGCTAATTCTTATTTAACTATTCAGTAGAATTCACCATTGGCTTTGGAATTTCTTGGGAGTGGGGAGGCTTTTGATCAGAGACTGAAAGACAGAGACAGATGAACACCAGCAGAGAACGCTCCCAGCCGCTGGTTCACTCCTCACACGTGCACAGCTGCCAGGGTGTAGGGTTGGGCGGAAGCTGTGAGTCAGGGACTCCGTGCAGGTCTCGCATGTGGGTGACAGAGACCCAGGCACCTGAACCATCAGTGTCGCCTCCCAGGGTTCTCACTGGCAGGAAGCTGGAGTCAGGAGCTGGAGCCGAGTATAGAGTCTGGGCACTGTGATGTGGAGTGTATCTTACTGTTAGGATGCACACACACACACACACACACCCCTTCTCCCCTCCACTTCTGTAAGGGGTGTGGCAATGTCTACTCTTTCCTTTCCAATTCCACTCCTCTGAGTCTTCCCTCTTTTTGTCTCTCTCAGCCTGGCTAACGGCTTGTAAATTTTGTTAATCTTTTCAAAGCTTGGCTTTTGGTTTCTTTGAGTATCTTGATTATTTCTCTTACCTTTCATTTATTTCTGTTCTATTTTTATTATGTCCCCCTTGCTTGCTTTGGGTTTAGTTTGCTTTTGTTTTTCTAATTCCTTTTGGTGGAAGGTTAGATTATTGACTTGTGAGCTTGCTTCTTTTTTAAAAGTAGGCATTTATAGCTATAAATTTCCCAGTGGGCGTTTAAAAATTAAATACAAGGTTGCACTACTTAGATTCTGAGAAGGTATTGAGGCTACAAAGAGAACTAAGACGAGTAAAGTTTAGATTGATGTTCAAGGAAGCACGACGCACTTCTCCCCCCAGGATGGCTCTGGCACTTGGACCTGACAGTGCAGGGTGCGAGCCCTGGGGCAGGTGCACTCCTCTGGATCCCAGTGTCACCTTCTCTGAGGGAAATCCTCAGAGCTTCTGCAGAGTGGGGTAGCATCCTGACTTTGGGCCCTGGACATTTTTAAATTTGCCTTTGTGGTCTTATTCTTCATATAAAATATTAAGAATTAGATTTTGCAATTACATGATTGTGCAATGACATGAAGACATGCAATATAACTGGATGCATCATCACGCTCCCGTTTTTACATTGTTGACTTGAAAACATTTGCATGGGATGTGAGCAGGCACTGGCCCTGCTGGAGAAGTCAGCCAGGGGCAGCACCTGCCCGGGAGACATGAGCGTGCGCCCCACCGTGGCTCTGCTCTCGGCTCAGTGGAGCTGCAGGAGGGCTGTGTACAAGGCCTGGGAAACAACTGTGGGAGGCTCAACCCACTCGGAACACCCTGGGGTCATTGCCTGAACTGTCAGCAGGAAGTACTTCTGCATTCACAAAGACATGAACACGGATTCGGTTGGGAGCTGAGCATCTTCGTAAAATCACCTCTTTCTGTCTACGCCCACCTCCTCCTCTGCCCAGGCTCTGGCTTGCTTTGGAGGGAGGGAGAAGGAAGGGGATGGAGTGTGCACCAAGCCCACCCCAGTTAGACTGCAGAACAATCGATAACGGGGCAACGCACCATTGTTACTCAGAAACACTGCCTCTGCTCCAGCCTCCTGCCTATCGTCAGCTCAGCACAGAAAGGGAGGCAGGACAGCAGTTGTCAAGGGATCAATACCGCCCAGCTCAGGAGGAATCGATCCCACCAAGGCAGCCTTCTCCCAACCTGGGGCCTGGGTAGGAGACAGGGATGAGTCCCACCCCAACCGCACAGTGAGCCAGGAAGGAGCACTGGGGAGGGGGTCTCAGAGGGAACAGTTGGGAGGTGGGGCTGGAGCACCGCCTACCCTCAGTAGCTCAGAGCCAGAGCCGGGGTCAGGACTCTGGCCACCTGATGGCCGATTTGGCAAGACCGTTCCCCAGATCGTGAAGAATTCCTGGAACTGTCTGGAGACTCTGCTTGGCAACGTATTGGCCAGGGCTTGGCAGGAAAGCAACGGCACAGTCAGTAAGGTTAATCACCGAAGTGAAGGAAGGCACTGGTTACCACGCGGCAGAGGGGTCCCGGGAGCGGGTGAGCAGTGACAAAGCACCTGGGCACAGACAAAGTGGGCCGGGCAGGGGCTGCTGGCCACCTCCAGCCAGAGCTCTTAGATAGAGGCTCGCGGCTTGGCCAGCGCAGGGCACACCCATCGGTGACATCACTACCGGAAGCTGGAGGGCACTGGCCCACGGGTGCATTTCGGTCTTTATGAGACATCCTCAACAGGTCGTGAACCCAAGTCGACGGAGCCACCAGCCGGGAGGGCAGAGCAGGCAGGGGGCGTGGCCGAGGGGCGGGGCGTGCCGCTGGACCCCAGCAGTGGAGAGGGAGAAGCCACTCCGGGTGGGTGGGGGACGAGCAGGCGTGGCTGGGGTGCCCTGTGAGCTCAGGGCACTGCCGGAGGGTGAGAGAACACTCTGCCTTCTCTTCTACGTAACGGACTCTGTGTTCCATCTCGCACTGGATCAGTCGTCCAACAGGTCCCAAGGGCCCCTTGGCCGTCCAGCCACAGCAGGCCGGCTGCCCTGGAACCCAGGCGCTCACCCTCTGAGCGCTCCCAACCCTCAGCAGTCCCGTTGGCCATCCAGACTTCCAATCATCTGTCTTCCCAGGCCGAACGGGCTAAGCAGCCCTCGACAAGTAGGATTAAATTCCCTATTATTTTATTCTGTTGTCGATCCGTACTCATTTCGTATGGCGCACGTTAAACTCAAATAAATTATTTCCCTGGCTAGCCTATCCATCTTGGAGTTGAAAACCTCCTGAAAGAAATGGAGACTCCAGTTCTAAGGTAGTCAAATGACTCTGATTGGCTTTTGTGAAATGTTTTCCCTTTTAAAATGATTTATTGCGGTTTGCTGCTATTCAAACCTCTTTAGGCTCTTGCAGCTGAATTTTTTTTAAAGTTTTTTTTTCTGTAGTAACAGAATTAAGTAAAGCGTATAAAAGATCAAACTCCATGAATGCGATAAAAGCACCCGTTCTCTTATACCTGTTCTAACTGAGATTCAGTTTCCCTTCCTCGTCTGACGCTGCTCCTATAATCGCAGAGGACATGGATGAGCTGGAATTTTATTGCTGCTGGAGTGGGAGAGAGAAAGAAACCCACAGGTGTTCCTGTGCCCTCTCTGCCCGTGCTCCGTGGCAGCCCAGGGGGCTCGGGGTGGGTATTCGATACCCATAGATTGTACCTTGGCAGAGATGGAAAATAAGCCACAATGCTGGGTTCAAGGATTTGTAAAACTTCAGAAAAAAACGAATGATAAAGATATACCTCAGTTGTCAAGTTCTGAAATCAGAGTGTGGCCTTGCAGGTTCACAGGTAGGATCTTTTTAAAGATTTATTTATCATTAGTTAATTAATTTTTAAAGATATATTTACTCATTCGAAAGTCAGAGCCACAGAGAAGGGGAGGGAGGGAGGGAGGTAGAGAGAAGGAAGAAGGAGAGGGAGAGGGAAAGGGAGAGAGGGGGAGAGAGAGAGAGAGGGAGAGAGGGAGAGGGAGAGAGGGAGAGTGGGAGAGGGGGAAGAATCCTCCATCTGCTGGTTTACTCCCCAGATGGCTGCAACAGCCAGGGATGAGCCAGGCCAAAGCCAGGTGCCAGAAGCTTCTTCCGGGTCTCCCATGTGGATGCAGGGGCCCAAGGACTTTGGACCATCTTCTACTGCTTTCCCAGGTGCATTAGCAGGGAGCTGGGTCAGAAGTGGAGCAGCTGGACTCCAGTTGGCATCCATACGGGATGCTGGCAACACAGGCAGTGACTTTATCCAGTATGCCACAGCGCTGGCCCCTGCTTATTTATTTGAAGATCAGAGTTAGAGAGAGAGAGAGAGAGAGAGAGAGAGAGAGAGAGAGAGAGGGAGGGAGAGAGAGAGATGGGGGAGGGACAGAGGTCTTCCATCCACTGGCTCACTAACCAGACTACAGCTTTACTGGCTACGCCGCACTGACCGCCCACAGGTAGGTGTGTCTGCCGCTCCCTCTCTGCCGGGTTTGCTTCCCAGCCCTTTCACTCACAGCGCGGGGTGTGCACGTGGACTCCACGCGCTGTGCGTGGGCCCTGACTGGGAAGAGACCGCAGGACGACCTCTGCAGGGGTGGGGAACGTCCGGCCCGCAGGCTGTGTGAGACCCATGAGATCACTGGGCCTGGCCCTGCCGAGGTAACCGCAGATGGGACTGGAAATTCGATACAGCTGGAGCAGGCTAGTCTCTAAGTCGGTCATTTTGCAAAGGCCTGCGAATGATGTTTTAAAAGTCCAGATGGCCCTTGGCAGAGAGCAGGTTCCCCAGCCCCGACGGAGTGCAGCGGCCTCCCTGGGGTCTCTGCCGAGCTGCTCTGTGGGGAAACTTGTCCAGGGAACGGCAGCGTCGGCTTCTGTTGTCTTCGTTGCTTATCCTGTTTCTCCTGGTAACAGACGCACCCGAGCGCGATCCTTTCCAAGGAGTCTTTCAAGGAGCTCTTGTGGCCACCAAAGCAAATGCCTTATTTGTCCTGGCTCTGATGAGCACAGCAACATGAAGGATTCTGGCAAACGTGCAGCCTCCCAACATCACCATTGTGTGTGAAAATCGGTCCCGGGCATACAAAGCCCCTCCCCCAACGGCACACGATGGAGCCTCCTCCACCCATAGAAATTTCTCGTTCCTTAGTGCGACGTCTGCGATGTTTCCAACACTACTTATTTCCATTTTGATTCTTCGTAAGTCGGGAGGGGAGGTCTAGGGCCTTGTCCCTGGCTAGATTCATAGCAGGGATTTGTTTTTTCCTCTGTTAAACGTGGAAGCTACAGCAGAGTTCGTGTGTGTGCACCTGCAACCTGCAGCCCTTGAAAACCTAATTGATTAAAAATAACCACATGGCAACCGAGATCTTTTCTTCTTGTTGTGACGCGGTGGACACCAGACTGTGAAAACAAACAGCAAGCCTGGGAACGTCCTGCCCAATAAACTCAAAATGCTGGGTCAGGTAAAACACGCCCATAGCACACGTCCTGGACTACTCGGGGTGACGAGTCATAATGAAGATACAACCGCTCACTCCGAAGGCCCCGGAATGCAAAGACAGAATGGTGGTGTCTCTGGCTCCCTGTAGACCCCACGATGGAGGAAGGCAGGCTCCTTCGCCTTCCCAGGTTTTCACTCCTGGATGCATTTTGCAAGCCCTTGCATCCGCGAGACCTGAAGGCAATTTCATTTTCTAGCCACCCTGTGCCTCCCCGCCTTCGCCAGCCAAGTCAACGGTGGATCATTGAGGTGCACGGCCGTGGGTATCTCATTTCCTCCTGGTCTCCCGAGGCTACTTCTAATAAAGAGGAGAGCCGGGGAGACTCGGAGACTCGGAGGAGCCTAACAGAATCACTGCTGTCAGAGGCAAACTCTGACTCGTGCTAATTCACTGTGACCCATCCCTGGGAATTCAAGAAAGAAGCCGGCTCTCCCCTGTTCATTTGAATTATTCCAACGTGCCTCATCTACCAGGAAAGAAAGGAAGGGGCATTGGTTCTCTTGGCCTGGGGGTGTGGACTAAACCATCCGGGCAACGGGGGGAGGGAGCGGGCACTCCAGGGCCAGGAGCTGATGGAGAGCTGGGTGCAGAGCCCCCTGGTCTCACCTGTGGTTGGGGGCTCGGCTCATTGCTCTCCTGTCCTACAGGAAGGCCTGATGCAGCCAAAGTGATTACTGTCACAGGACTGCTTTATGGTTTTCTTTTAATCACCAAGGCTGGATAAAATTGCCTATTGATTGACCTGAAATGAAATCTACTTTAACCTGGGAACTCCATTAAAAGCATAATTCAAGAGGCGGCTCTCCACCGGCTCCTTGCTCTCCTGACTGTTGGGAATTAATGATGCATGCCCTGCCGAGAGACTCGTAATTCCTTCCGACTTTAAATATTTATCCGAATGCCTTGAAACCTCGAGGCTGTGCTGGGGTGTCCCGTGAACGCTTGCTGTGAGATGTGACTGCTGTGTAGCAGCCCTGGGCTGGGAAGTGATAGGTCCTGGGGCCCCACAGTTGATGGTGGATTAAGGCCATCCTAGAGGGAGGGAGCGGGTTTCGCCGATCTCCTCTCTCTGGGTCCCGCAGCCTTGCCTGCCCTTCCACCACGTGACAATGCAGCGCGAAGGGCCACCCTAGATGCTGGTGCCTGCGCTCGGACGTCCCAGCGTCCAGAGCCCCGCAAACATTTCTCTGGTTCACGCGTTGCCCTGTCAGCAGTGTCTTCTAACAGCAGTAGAAAACGCTTGTGAGACGCTTGTGTCCATCATGGCTTATTGAGTGTGACCCAGGTTAGAAGGAAAAACCTAAACTTGATGATGTGGGCTATCAGAAAAACAATACCTGAGACTAAGAGAAGACAACCTCCTATCCCCTTCCTTATCTTGGTATCTGTCCCAGACAAGGTTCTGTGCTCCTACTGTGTGCTCTGATATCATCCTGCACACTTCCTATTTGTGGCCCTAGTCACACTTTGTTAAAACTGCCTGTGTAATCACCTAGCTTCCCCACTCAACTCTACCATCTGTGGGGACAGAGACTCATGGCCTTGGGTAACCCCTGGGACTGGGGTCACTGATCAGCACTGGGTAGACAGTTGGCACCTTGCATAGTTGAATGACTGGATGAAGCATGCATAATGTTCTGGGGGAAATGTACACTTCCGAAGACGATTTCCTCCAGGAACCAGAAGATGAGTTTAGAAGACAGCATGAGAGGACACAGTAGGAGGAGAAAGGAGTAGAAAGTCCTAGCGGAGATGGAGCTGAGGTTGAAGGAGAATTGCCCGAGACGCAGACCCCTCCTGGAGCCTGGAGTGGGGAAGAGAGGGAGGAGCGAAAGAAAACCAATTCTGCAGTAGCAGAATTAAAGTCTACTCTTGTTACAAAGGACAGAACTAGCATCGCACGTTGGCTAGATAGGAAATTGGGAAGCCCGGGTCTGGTGCTGTGGCGCAGCAGATTAACACCCTGGCCTGAAGCACCGGCATCCCATTTGGGCACTGGTTCGAGACCCAGCTGCTCCACTTCCTGTCCAGCTCTCTGCTGTGGCCTGGGAAAGCAGTGGATGATGCCCCAGGTCCTTGGGCCCCTGCACCCATGTGGGAGACCTGGCAGAAGCTCCTGGCTCCTGGCTTCAGATGGGCACAGCTCCAGCCGTGTGGCCAATTGGAGAGTGAACCATCGGATGGAAGACCTCTCTCTCTCTCTCTCTCTTTCTCTCTGCCTCTCCTCTGTGTAACTCTGACTTTCAAGTAAAAATGAATAAATCTTAAAAAAATAAAAGAAATTGGGAAGCTCTCCTAGAATGCAGAACAAGGCGAGACCCTGTAGAGAAGTCAGATTCTAGAGTAAAAGGTCCAAGCCATCTTCACGAAATCAGAGACCTCGGGAAGCAGCCGGAATCGTTGTTGTCACACGTATTTCAGGCAGAACGAATGAAAAGATGGCTATTTCTACACGCATTCTGGCAACACTTCAAGATTGCAGGGATAAAGACAAAAATCACTCAAGTGCGTGTCTGAAGTGGGATGAAACACAGCTCATGGTGGGAGGAGGGCTTCTCCCTGGCCTGGCTGCACCCCACAACCCCTGAACTAGCCAGTGGGCATGGAGAGTAGCCTGAGTGGGCCACTCTTCCTTCCTTCTTCTCAATAGGACTGGCCGGCGGCAGAGGGTGCCCTCCCCACCCCGGTGGGGTTCTGTAGGGCGGTCAGCTTCCCCACCTTGCACAGCCGCTCCCCTCATTCCTTCCAAACACTGAGTGTCCACTTCCTGCTGGGCCCTGTTCTCCAGGCTGGGGGTCAGCAGAGAAAGCTCTCACCAGGAGAGAAGAATGGAGAAGGCAATAACCAAAGACCAGACGACTACATCACACAAGCGTAGGCAGTGTGAAGGGCTGTGGGGCAAAGCAAAGCCAGGCGAAGGGTTAAAGGCAGTGGGGGGCGGGGTGGGTAGCAGGTGTGGTGGCAAAGAGGCTGATGTTGCGCCAGACACCTGCGTCCCACGCCTGGCTCTGCTCCTGACCCGGGCTTTCTGCTAGTGCAGACCCTGGAGGCAGCAGGTGCTGGGGTCTGCCACCCGCGCGGGAGACCTGTGTGGAGTTCCGGCTCCTGGCTTTGTCTTAGCCCAGCCCTGGTTGTGGTGGGCGTTTGGGGAGTGAATCAGCGGACAGATAGGAGATCTCTTTCTGCCTGTCTCAATTTTTTGAAGAAAATAAATGGATCAGTGAACCATTCCAAAACCGAAATCGGAAGAGTGACCCTGCGGGAGGGAGGGGTTTGTCTTACTTGAGAGAACGGCTGGAGAAGGCCCACATGTAGCAGCCCTGAGGGAGGCTCGGGGTAGAGCATCCACGCTGATGACACAGGGAGCGAAGGCCCCGAGGAAGGAGAGTGGGTGGCCGGTGCAGGGAACGAGGAGGCTGGGAGGTTGGAGCTCAGGGAGCAAGAAGAGAGGTGATGCACGCATGTGTGTGCATGAGTGTGCGTGTGTGTGTTCACGTGTGTGTGTTCACGTGTGCAGGTGTGTGTTCATGTGTGCATGTGTGTGTGCGCGTGTGCAGGTGTGTGAGCATGCGTGCACGTGTGGGGTTCCAGAGCCTCGGGGCCACGGGCAGAGCTCTGGATTGTCTTCTGAGTGGTCTGGGAAGCCATCAGAGGGAGCACCCACCGTGACCCTGGGCGCGTGGGAATGACCTTGAGCCTGCACTCACGCATGCGCGTCTCTCTCAAACGGGAGCTTCAGGGCAGGGGTCTGCTTGCGTCTCCTGCCCTGCTGACTTCCCAGAGCTACGAGGGGGAGAGAGAGACCGAGGGTGAAGGTGCAGAGAGGGGGTCCCCTGAACTCAGGGTAGGGACACAGGTTCCCAAGGTGTCCGGGGCCCAGGGGCACCCACACGCCCGTTTTCCCTGAGGCCCGGCTGAGGGACTCTCCTTGGGTCACTTTGTGTGAACATCTGGGTGACAAACCTCCTGTCCCTTCTGAGCAGCCCTGGGTCCCTCCCCAACCCTGCAGCTGGGTCAGGGCCTCCCGGGAGCTCCTGCTGCCTCCAAACCTGCCCACGGCAGTGCCAAGTTCAGCCGGGTTGGGATGCACTCCCTCTTTCTTTCTTTCTTTCTCTCTCTCTCTCTCTCTCTCTCTCTCTTTCTTTCTTTCTTTCTTTCTCTCTTTCTTTTTTTCTTTCTTTCTCTCTCTCTTTCTTTCTTTCTTTCTTTCTCTCTTTCTTCCTTCCTTCCTTCCTTCCTTCCTTCCTTCCTTTCTCTCTCTCTCTCTCTCTCTCTCTCTCTCTCTGTTCCTTCCTTCCTTTCTGCTTTATTTATTTTTTTATTTACTTAGAAGGCAGAGTTACAGAGAGGCAGAAGCACAGAGAGAGAGGTCTTCCATCCGCTGGTTCACTCCCCAGATGGCCACAGTGACCAGAGCTGGGCTGATCCAAAGCCAGGAGCCAGAAGCTCCTTTTGGATCTCCCACGTGGGTGCAGGGGCCCAAGGACTTGGGCCATCTTCTACTGCTTTCCCAGGCCATAGCAGAGAGCTGGATCGGAAGTGGAGCAGCCAGGTCTCAAACCGGCAGCCATATGGGATGCTGGCACTGCAGGCGGTGGCTTTACCTGCTACGCCACAACGCCAGCCCCATGATGCACTGTTTCTAGTCAGATCTATCTTCTTTCTCCTCTTCGTATCCCATGGAGTTAATCGAGTGTTTGGCATCAGGTAGACACGTAGCCAACATTTATTAAGAGTCTAAATGCACATGACACTGAAAATCAATGGCATGGAAAGATAAAAAATGGAGAGAGAGGCAAAAAAATCAACAAAGAATACAAGCAAATAGACTTCAAAAAGGCAGGCATCTATTTCAGACCAAGTAAATTCAAAGGGCTGGAGGAGTCTTATTAAATAGAACAAAAGGGACATTTCTATTGATAAAAGGTACGATCACAGGGAATTTATAAATAGCCCAGTACTGACAATGTGTTAGATAACATTTACCACTCTCTCCTAATTAAAAGGGGAAGAAAGTAGCTTTGAAAGTCACTTGGCTAATCCTCTGCCTGCGGCGCCGGCACCCCAGGTTCTAGTCCCAGTTGGGGCGCTGGATTCTGTCCCAGTTGGTCCTCTTCCAGGCCAGCTCTCTGCTGTGGCCAGGGAGTGCAGTGGAGGATGGCCCAAGTGCTTGGGCCCTGCACCCCATGGAAGACCAGGAGGAAGCACCTGGCTCCTGGCTTCGGATCGGCGCAGTGCGCCAGCCGTAGCGGCCATCTTGGGGGGTGAACCAACAGAAAAGGAAGACCTTTCTCTTTGTCTCTCTCTCACTGTCTAACTCTGCCTGTCAAAAAAAAAAAAAAAAAAAAAAAAAAAAAAAAGAAAAGAAAAGAAAAGAAAAGAAAAGAAAAGAAAAGAAAAAGAAAGGCATGCATCCACTCAATCGGCAGGACAAATAGCGTCTAGTTTAAACCCGCAGCTAGCGTTCCATGGCATGGTAAGTACGGAAGGCATCCTCATAAACGTCAGGAGAAACCCAGCGTCCCTGGCGCGCTCTAAAGAACAGCCTGCAGATCTCTGGATCCATCGGTGGACGAGGGAGGTGGGAAACAGAGCAGTGGGCGGCAGCTTTCCTCAGGGCAGTGGCAGCAAGAGGAAGACGGATCGCCTCAGCGAACCCAAACAACCAGAAAACACATCACCAGGAAGCAGTGAGGGCCAGCTTGGGGCTGGCGGCGTTAGGCCCACTGGGATGCCCACGTCCTGTCCAAGTGTCCCGCTCCTGACTCCAGCTTCCTGCTACCGCGGACCCCGGGAGGCAGGGTGAGGCTCGGGTGAGTAGGACCCGGCCACCCACGTGCAGACACGGATCCCAGGCCTGTTCCTGACCGTGGTCCAGCCCAGCCAGGTGCTGCAGCCATCTGGGGAGTGAACCAGTGGATGGGAAGTCTGTCTGTCGCTCAGCCTCTCTCTGTCTCTCCACCTCTCAAAGTTTTAAAAAGTTTAAATAAAAAGAAACAATAAGATCCCTATGGTGAAATCCAAAATTCTTTTTGAGACACAAAATAAGATGTAAACAAATGTGTGACATGTTATGTTTTCTAGAAGAGATAAATCTAAAATTTGTGACAATATCAGTTTTCCTCATTTAATTTATAAGCATATCTTTTTTTTTTAATTTGATGGTAGAGTTATAGACAGTGAGAGAGAGACAAAGAGAAAGGTCTTCCTTCCGTTGGTTCACTCCCCAAATGGCCACCACTGTCAGTGCTGCGCCGATCCAAAGCTAGGAGCCGGGTGCTTCCTCCTGGTCTCCCATGGGGTGCAGGGCCCAAGCACCTGGGCCATCCTCCACTTCACTCCCTGGCCACAGCAGAGAGCTGGACTGGAAGAGGAGCAACCGGGACAGAATTTGGCGCCCCGACCGGGAACAGGGACTAGAACCCAGGGTGCCGGCGCCACAGGTGGTGGATTAGCCAAGTGAGCCACGGCACCAGCCTAAGCATATCTTCTTAGTCAATAGTCTTTGCGGGATTTTTTTTCCTTTAAAACTTGACCAAATTATTGAAAAGTTTCATTTGGAGGAAATAGCAGGTGGGAAAAAGTAGGAAAAAGGATTGGAGCAATATTTCAAAAAGCTAACATTGATTCATTTTAGGGGTGGGTGAATTTTGTTTGCCTCTTTGCATTTTTCTAAGTATAAATTTTTTGTTAGTGTTAATTATAGTACATTGGTAATTTTTAGATGGAAATTCATATAGAAATAGAATTAACCACAAAAATATAACCATAAATCTCTCAGGAGAGTTCGTTGATCTCAGGCTACCCAATGACTTTTCGCACACACACAGTTAAGTTAAACCTGTCGTAGGAACGTGCCGTGGAGCTGGCTGCACAGAAAGTGAATTGAGCCTCTCAGAAGCACAAGTGTAGGGCGCAGGTGTTGGGTGCAGTGGTTAAGATGCTGCCTGGGGGTAAAGCCACTTCCGGTGACGCCTGCATCCCATATGGGCACCGGCTGGAGTCCTGGCTACTCCTCTTCCAGTCCAACTCCCTGCTGATGGCCTAAGAAAAGTAGTGGAAGGTGGCCCAAGTAACTGGGCCCCTGTACCCACACGAGAGACTCAGAAGAAGCTCCTGGCTCCCGGCTTGGGCCTGGCCCAGGCCCAGCTGTTGCAGCCATCTGAGGAGTGAACCAGCAGATGGATGACCTCTCTCCCTGTCTCTCTGTAACTCTGACTTTCAAATAAATAAATAATCTTTTTTTTTTTTTAAAGATGCTTCTTGGGATGCCCACTTCAAGTACTTGAGTTCTTGCCACCCACGTGGAGAACGGCTGAGTTCCTGGGTTCTAGTTTTGGTCTAGCCCAGCCCTGACTGTTGTGGGCATTTGGGAAGTGAACCAGTAGGTGGGACAATTCTGTCTTTCTAATGAATAGATTAATTTTCCTTTTTCATCTTTTAAAAGATTCATTTATTTGGAAGAGAGAGAAAGAGGAAGAGAGAGATCTTCTATCCACTGGTTCATTTCCCAAAGAGCTGCAACAGCCAGGTCTGAGCCAGGCCAAAGCCAGGAGCCAAGAACTCAGGGTCTCCCCGGTAGGTGGCAGGGCCACCTTCTGCTGCCTTCTCAGGCCCATTTCAGATGAGCAGCTGGGACTCCAACTGGTGCTCTGATACGGGATGCAGCGTCACATGCAGCAGCTTAACTCACTGCACCACAGTGCTAGCCCTTGATTAACTTGTTTTTAAAAGACAAAATGCAAAGAAAGAGGCTGGTGTTGGGGTGCAGAGGGTTAAGCCTCCTCCTGCAACACTGGGACCCCATCTGAGTGCCAGTTCGAGTCCCAGCTGCTCCTCTTCTGACCCAGCTCCCTGCTAATGCGCCTGGGAAAGCAGTGGAGGATGGCCCAGGTCCTTGGGCCCCTGCATCCACACGAGAGACCCAGACGGAGCTCCCGGATTCTGGCTTTAGCTTGGCCCAGCTCCAGCCATTGTGGTCAGCTGGGGAGTGAGCCAATAGACAGAAGACCTCTGTCTCTGAAGTCTCTTCCCCTCTAACTCTGCCCTTCAAACAAATTAAATGTTTACCAAAAAAATGAAAAAGTAAATAAAATTGTCAATAATACAGAAAAGTAGCACATTTCTCTTTTCTATAAAGAGATATCAAAGATCAAAGGAAAGTCCTTCCCCCATGAGTAGAATGAAAGGGTGGGAGATATGAACAGGTGAGTCACCCAGGAGGTGAGATTCAGTGGGAAGAGAAATTAGCAGCACACATCACTGCCCACGGCTGTGCAGAGGCTGAGAGGGGAGGAAGAGGAGGTGGCTGAAGGGGGTGCACTCTTTCTCAAAAGCAGGGAGCAGAATGAGTTCACGCCCTCAGACAAAGAAATCCCACTCCCAGAGGTCAGTTCCGGAGAAATTCACGTGAGGGCAAAGCTGTTCACACAGGATCCTTATCCATGGAAGAGGTGAGTATTCGAATGATATTTCTGGGACTGGTGCTGTGGCATAGGGGGTAAAGCTGCAGCCTGCAGTGCTGGCATGCCATGTGGGCGCCAGTTCGAGTCCTGGCTGCTTCGCTTCTGATGCAGCTGTCTGCCATGGCCTAGGAAAGCAGTAGAAGATGGCCCAAGTGCTTGGGCCCCTGCACACGTGTGGGAGACCTGGAAGAAACTCCTGGTTCCTGGCTTTGGATTGGTGCAAAATGGCCTTGGTGACTACTTGGGGAGTGAACCAGTAGATGAAGACTCCTTCCCTCCTTCCTTCCTCTTTCTTTCTTTCTTTCTTTCTTTCTTTCTTTCTTTCTTTCTTTCTTTCTTTCTTTCTTTCTTTCTTTCTCTCTCTCTCTTTCTTTCTCTTTCTTTCTTTCTTTCTTTCTTTCTTTCTTTCTTTCTTTCTTTCTTTCTTTCTTTCTTTCTGCCTCTCTGTAGCTCTGCTTTTCAAATAAATACATAAATCTTTTTAAAAATGATATTTTGGGTAGTGCTTGCATAATACATTTAAAATTCTCCTGCAATGATGTCAACTGAAAAAGCTGATTTCAAAAAAGTTTATTCGAATTTGACTCAGTTTATACAGACGTATGGAACATGGATAGGTGTGCAGAATACACAGGGTTCTTCCAAAAGTCCATAGGAAAGTATCAGGAAAAACTAGGCATGGATTCAATTTTTTTTGCACCAAATACCCTTACTTTTGGTTGAATTTTTCCATAAGCTTTTTGAAGTATCCTTGTATCCAGATATATGCTGCTCCCCACCCCCACCATGATCTCTAGTCAAACTGGGGTGATTATTATTTTTATTGTATTTTTTCGCATTTCCATGTTTTTTATAATGTGTAGAAACTACTTCAGTAATAAGCTCCAATGCGTGTTTAATAAACAAACAAAAGACAACATATTGGTACCAACAATTGCCAAGGAATTTGGCTCCTGAAGTGTGGGATGAAAGCCAGCTCTAGCGATACCTCTGTTAAGGCCCAAAGAGGGGGAATTTAATGAAGTTCATTGCCGTAAGCATACGTTGCACCCTCACTGTGTGTAAGGCATCGGACAGGGGCGGTGAAGCCATGCTAAGGTGGACGAGACAGGACTCCTGTCCCTGAAACGGAATTGTCAAGCCAAAGTCGATAGACTTCCATGTGACAACCCACAAATCACGCCAGCTGAGCCGAAGAATGGAGTCCAGAGACAGATGGCGAGGACCGGCGGGAGGGATGCCTGGGCAAGACACAGCTGGCCCCTCCCGGACACCACAGGGCCTGCAGTGCAATGGAAGGGCTGCGTGTGCTGGAACTCCTCGCAGGGACAGTGCTGTGGCCTGCAAGGAGCCAGCCTTGGAGAGTGCTCCTGATGGGCCCGGTGTTGCGCTCCAGGCTTTTGCTGTGCAATTCCATGTGCTCCCGGACCAAGCCTGGGAGGCTGCTGCCGTGATGAGTCCCACGTTTTGGAGGAGGGAACGGAGGCCCAGCAGTCGCATGATGCGCCTGGGTTTGCGAGGCCAGCACACGGTAGCACCGGGACCCGAGCTCTCGCGCTTGCTTTTCCTGCAGAGTGGAGCAGGCGCCTGTGTCCGCAGCGGAATTGTCTAGGACCCTAGAGGAGAGGGGGCATCGCTGTTCTCTCTCTCTGCATCTCCTTTTCTCTTTTCTCTCTCCCTGCAAGACTCTCTTCTCCAATCAAGTGATATTTTTAAAGATTTATTTCTTTAAGGGACTGCCGTTGTGCTGTACTGGGTAAAGCTACTGCCTGCAGTGCCGGCAACTCATATGGGTGTCAGTTTGAGTCCCGGCTACCTCTCTTCTGATCCAGCTCTCTGCTATGGCCTGGGAAAGCAGTGGAAGATGGCCCAAGTCCTTGGGCCCCTGCACCTGCGTGGGAGACCCGGAAGAAGCTCCTGGCTTTGGATCAGTGCATCTCCAGCTGTTGCAGCCTTCTGGGGAGCGAACCAGTGGATAGAACTCTCTCTCTCTCTCTCTCTCTCTCTCTCTGCCTCTGCCTCTCTGTAACTCTACCTTTCAAATAAATAAATCAATAAGATCATTTAAAAAGATTTATTTTAAAGGCAAAGTTAGAGAGAGAGAGAGAGAATCTTTCATCTGCTGGTTCACTCCCCAAATGGCCACAATAGCCAGGGCTGGGCCAGGCGGAAGCCAGGAGCCTAAAATTTTATCTCTCTCTGTAACTCTGCCTTTCAAATAAATATATCAATCTGTTTTTAAATGTCTGTGGCTCCAGCCTCCAGCTCATCCCTTCCTCTCTGACTGTATGAAGAGGGGAACGCAGGTGAGTGGCTGGCCCCAGGCTTGGAGCCCTGATTACCTGGGGGTGTCAGAGCGGCACTGAGAAAGCAGGCGGGAAGAGCGAGGTGCTCTCATCACTGCTGGATTAGCTCACTGGTTGCTGTGAACGCATTAACTCCATCATGCCAGAAACAAAGTTCTTGCCTAGACTTTTAAAAAATTTTTCACTAATATGAAGAGAACCGATTTCATGTATCTCATAGATGCAGTTCTAAGATAAACGTGTTTCCCTCCCTCAATCCTCTCTCCTTCCTTCTTTTTCCCTTTAGTTTTTCCAACAATTTCAATTTAAAGTAAATTTCAATTTACTTTATAATCACCGGCTTACTGCACCACTAACCACAACATTCAACAAGTGGAAAGTAGAAAGACCACAGTTCCACAGGAATGGGGACAAGGCCATGAACAACAGTCAGATCACAAGATGTCAGTTTCATACTTACACGTTGCTTTCTGCTGTGTTCTCTATTAATTAGCACACATCAGAGAAAACAAGACGGTGAACAAACTATGTTAACATAGTGGCTGTTACGTAGAACACAGGAGTCCTTTTAAAACTTTTTATCTCTGTCTTCATTTATTGTTAGTTGAAAAGCAGAGAGACGGGGACAGAGAAAGCAAAAGATTTCCCATCGCTGGTTCACTCCCCAAACGCCCACAGCAGCTGGGGCAGGGCCAGACTGAAGCCGGGACCCTCAACCTGAGCATCACCCGCTCTGCCCTGAGCGCACACGAGCTGGGTTGGAGAGGACGCTGGGACTGAGCCCAGGGACTCTGATACGGGATGCAGGTATCCCAGCTGGCATCGCCCCCACTCCCAAGTGGGAGTCTCACAGTCACATGGGAAAGGCCTTCTTCTTTCCAGTGATTTCAAAGAACCAGGTCAAACCAGGAAGTCAGGAAGTGGCCTGCCCCGCCCCCACTCCGGTGTTGGATTAAGAGCTTCAACCAAGTGAGAAACTCAGTAGTAGCTCTGCCGACTTGGCTGCAGCGTCACCCCAAAGTGCCAGGCCAGAGTTCACCGAGGCAGCTGCCAGCGCTGCTTCCCGGGACTTGATCTACACTCAGCAGCTCCTCTCCCCCTCCATACAAGGGAAACGTGCATGGAGCGGGTGGATCCTGTTTCACGTGGCCACGAGCGGAACCACACTGCACGTGAAGGGTCACTGCAGATAGCGTGGCAGAACCCATCATCCAGAGGGAACCACCACGGAATGTCGGCTCAAGGTCGCGCCAGTAGCCTGTCCAGTGCCGTGTTATGCCTGGTTCTCCCCAGAGGTCTTCGTGAAGTTCACGGTGCCAGACAACAACAGACGGACTCCTGCTCCCAACCCAGAAGGTGTCAGTGGCGTGATTATCAAAATGTCACTCTGCCAGGGCCCTCTGCCTCAGCCATCTCACTGCACACCAACTTCTGTGGATCTCAACTGCTCAGGCTGTTCAAGTGGCCACTCCCCCTAGAAAGGTCACCAACAGAGCCTGTGTCCGAGAAGCACACAACGGAGCAGCAATCAACCACGAATCTCAGTGTTCATTATATGGAGTTTCGTTTTCTGTATTCAACTTATTTTCCTGGAATCTCAAGTAAGCCCTAGGATTTCAACCACAAGCCAGAGTTTGGGAGGCCTTGGAATCCCACAGCGTGGATCATGTTAACAATAATGTCATTTGTGACCTCCCTAGAGGCTCTTAACTGAGAATTGGTGGACGGGAACAGTCCAGGTGAGCGGAGAAACCTTTGTCCATAAATGTTTCTGGAGTGGGGAGGAGTCGCCAGTTCTTTAAACTCCTTTGTTGCTTGTTTTCAGATGTGAGTGTGTGTCCTGGGATGTTAAGGACTCAGAAAGGGAGAGTTGGAAAACTGAACCCTGAAGACACAGCCAGATGCATTCAACGTAGGTGAGACCAGAAATGCCAGAAGAGGGGCCACTGCTGTAGTGTAGTGGGCTAAGCCTCCGCCTGAGGCACTGGCATTCCAGGTGAACACCAGTTCGAGTCCCGGCTGCTCCACTTCCGATCCAGCTCTCTGCTAATGCGCCTGGGAAAGCACAGAAGATGGCCCCAATGCCTGGGCCCTTGCACCCACGTGGGAGACCCAGAAGATGCTCCTGGCTTCAGATTGGCCTATTTTCAGCTACTGCAGCCAGCTGGGGAGTGAACCAGTGGATGGAAGACCTCTCTTTGTCTCTCTGTCTGTAATTTTGCCTTTCAAATAAATAAATAAATCTTTAAAAACAGAAATGTCAGAGGAGATTTTACTATCTTAGTGAACAGTGGGATGCTAGAAGTGATGTTTCTTTAAAAGGACCGTAAGAGAGAGATGCCCGTTATTAGCCTTAAACCTGCTTGTTTCATGGGTGATTCTGGCCTTCCTCTCAGTAGCCTTGAACTTTCTTATCATTTTTCTCTCTCTTTCCCAGCAGTCAATGTTGGCAAGTTCTTTTTTTTTTTAAGATTTTATTTATTTATTTGAGAGACAGAGTTATAGACAGTGAGAGGGAGAGAGAGAGAGAGAGGTCTTCCATCCGCTGGTTCACTCTCCAAATGACTGCAATGGCTGGAGCTGGGCTGATCCGAAGTCAGGAGCCAGGAGCTTCTTCTGGGTCTCCCACGTGGGTGCAGGGGCCCAAGGACTTGGGCCATCTTCCACTGCTTTCCCAGGCCATAGCAGAGAGCTGGATCAGAAGAGGAGTACGTGGGATGCCATTGTCGCAGATGGATTAACATACAGCACCATAGCGCTGGCCCTGGAAGGTTCGTTTTGATGATGGGACGGACCCACTGATGGATGATTTCAATTCTTCACCCCGATCTGCACCTACACCTGTGCTGTGTGAGTTTGCAATGCATAGTGTGTAGGGTAAGGTGGGGATGGTGACATTGGGTCTCATCTCTTGGCCTTGGGCTCAGTCACGTGATTTGCCTTGGCCAAAGGTAGGACAGCAAGTGTGAAACAAGCAGAAGTCTGACAGCACACTCCTGCGTTTCCACTCACTATTCTGTTTTGCTGTGGACACACAGCCTGGGCGAGCCCCACAGAGCAAAGCTGGGTCAAGCCGGTGGTCCCAAGTGAGGCCCCAGGAAGTGTGGCAGAGCCCAGCCACCACTGCAAGCCGCCTGTCTGTCCTGAAGCTGCCCACAGACACGTGCGTGAGCCCTGCCGTGGGTAGCAGAGCCGGGAGACCGACTTAGAGACCCGTGAACCAGAACCAACGTCAACTGCTTGCCCGTGGTGCCGAGGCTGCTTGTTACGCAGCACTGTTGGGAAAATAAAACTGATACAAGATTAAGTTCCTTTTTCCTCCGGTTTGTTTTAAGGAAGAGATACGGGCACAGAATGTCGTTGATTCAACTGACAAATAAGACTGATAGGCCGGCACCATGGCTCAATAGGCTAATCCTCCACCTTGTGGCGCAGGCACACTGGGTTCTAGTCCCGGTCGGGGTGCCGGATTCTGTCCCGGTTGCCCCTCTTCCAGGACAGCTCTCTGCTGTAGCCTGGGAAGGCAGTGGAGGATGGCCCAAGTGCTTGGGCCCTGCACCCCATGGGAGACCAGGAGAAGCACTTGACTCCTGCCTTCGGATCAGCGCGGTATGCCGGCTGCAGCGTGCCGGCCGCGGCAGCCATTGGAGGGTGAACCAACGGCAAAGGAAGACCTTTCTCTCTGTCTCTCTCTCACTGTCCACTCTGCCTGTCCAAAAAAAAAAAAAAAAAAAAAAAAAAAAAAAAGACTGGTAGACATTTGTGGTGCATACCCTGCAGTTCTGAATTGTGCACACATTGAGGACTGGCTACATTGGATCATGGATAGATGCACGATGTCACACGCTTGTCTGATTTGTATGATGTGGAGCAATTAAAATCAACTCTCTTTGAGATTTTCAATTATAAAACATACAAGTTATATATAATATATAATTATAGTGTATATAATATGCTGTAACCCCCATGCTGCACGACAGATCTCTTAGCCCTCCTACTGAAGGCAATATTGAGGGAAAACAATGAAGCTAGAGGCATCACACTACCTGATTTCAAAATAAACTACAAAATAGGGGAGGTATTTGTCCTGGGACGTCCACATCCCATTTCAGGGTGCCTGGGCTGCAACACAGCGCTGCTCCTGATTCCAGCTTCCTTTGGGGGCAGCAGGGGTGGCTCAAGTAGCTGGAGTCCTGCTACCCACGTGGGAGCCCTGGATTGACGCTGGATTCCAGGCTTTTGCCTGGCACAGCCCTGGCAGATGCAGACATTTGGGCATTGAAACAGCAGACAGGTGGGGCTGGCACCGTGGCACAGTAGGTTAATCCTCTGCCTGCAGTGCCAGCATGCCATGTGGGCACTGGTTCGAGACCCGGCTGCTCCACTTCTGGTGCAGCTCTCTGCTATGCTCTGGGAGGTTAGTAGAAGGTGGCCCAACTCCTTGGGCCCCCGCACCCATGTGGGAGACCTGGATGAAGCTCCTGGCTTCAGATCGGCACAGATCTGGCTGTTGTGGCCAACTGGGAAGTGAATCAGCGGATGGAAGACCTCTCTCTCTACCTCTCCTTCTCTCTGTGTCACTCTGCCTTTCAAATAAACAAATCTTTTAAAAAAAGAAAGAAACTGCAGACGTGAGCACTTATTTTGTCTCTGATTCTGCCTTTAATATGTTAATAAATACATGACAATTTAAAATTATCACAATTTAGAAATATCACAAACCTACAGTAATCAAAACAGCATGGTTCTGGTATATAAACAGATGCATAGAAATATGGACGAGAACAGACAGCCCAGAAAAGCAGCCCACACACCCACGACTGACTGATTTTCAGGGAAGGTGTCAAGAACGCACGGAGGAAGGTGGCTTCTTCAGTGCCCGCCGTTGGGAAAGCTGCAGAGTCTCACCCTGGGAATTAGCTTAGATCTTCAGTGTGTTCTCCCACAGTCCTGCGGGAGTCCTGGGGTTGATGTTGGAGGGGCAGTCACTGGAGGAGTCTGAGGCTCTGGTCTCTCGGGTCTGGGTCTTGTCTCCAGGAGAGCCGGCCAGTTCCTCTCTTCACCAGATTCCCCAGGAGTCACACAGCTCTTCCACCGGGGCTCTTGGTGTCACAACTCTGTCACGGCTCTCATGTCGCGGCTCTGTGTCCTGGCTCTCGTGTCACAGCTCTCCTCTGCTGTTGGTGGCAGCTGCTCCTCTGTGTGGGGTTCACTGAGCGTTCCCGGTTTCCACTTCTCTACTGCATTCTTTGTCTTGTGACCACGAAGAATGAGGCGCATGGACAAGGAAGGAGTGAGCAAAGCAAGGATGTTTATTGGAAGAAGCAGAGAGAGAGAGAGAGAGAGAGCTCTCTGGCAGCCAGGAGGGCTGGCCCCGCAAGGGCTCACCTGCCTTGCAAGGAACCACCTACCTCTCAAGACCGCCTGGCTCAGGCTTTTATGTGTTTCTAAAGGAGGAAGCTCTCCTTGATTGGTCAAGATGTATGCTAATGAGGTGTTCTGTGTGAACCAATCAGGACACTGACATTGGAGTAGCTTGCTTTGCACAGAAGTTTGCAGAGGGCTCAATAAGGTCTATTTGGCAGAAACTGTTTTTTATGTTTCTCCAGTCTCTCCCTCCCCCAGACTCCTGAAGAGGTGCATCTGTATCTTTTTTTCTTCCTGTGTTTTTCTCTTTCCTTTCCAGGTGCCCTGGAGTCCCTAACAGCACCATATGCAAACATCAATTCAAAATGGATTCAAGACTTAAATGTAGAACCTGAGACTGAAAACTTACTAGAAGAATAGCACCGTGACCCTGATCTGGGCAATGCTTTTTTTTGGATGTGACTCCCAAAGCACAGGCCACAAAAGCAAAAATAAACAGAGTTGCATCAACCAAAAAAGTTTCTGTACAGTGACGGAAAAAAAGTCAACAGAGTGGAGAGACTGCCTCCAGAAAGAGAAAAACGATATTTGCAAGCCATGCATCCGACATGAGGAGCACAGAGTGTCCTCTGAGACAGTGCTTCCCTCTGCTCCCCTGGTCAGTGGCTGTTCCCTGTCGCTGGGAGCCCCTGGCCTTGGGTGCGGGCACCACTGCCCATGTTTTTGCTCCTCTGGAGCGGGAGCACTATCGCCTGGGTGCATGGAAGAGAAGGGCTTCACTGTCTGCAATCGAATGTTGGTGGCGTTCCTGTCTCATTCTGATGTGATTCTCCTTTGCTGGAAATTGGCCTGGAGCTTGGACAGGTTTTATTGTTGGAAGAGAAAGCAGATTTGAAATCTCGAGGGATTCTAGCAGCTGAAGTGCCAACTTGGAGGGGAGCAAAATAAGAATAATAATAACAGGAGCAGGTGCTGTGGTGTAGTGGGTTAAGCCTACGCCTGCAGTGCAGGCATCCCACACGGCTGCTGGTTTGAGTCCTGGCTGCTCCACTCCGATCCAGCTCTCTGCTATGGCCTGGGAAAGCAGTGGAAGATGGCCCCAGTCCTTGGCCCCTGCACCCGCATGAGAGACCCAGATGAAGCTCCTGGCTCTTGGCTTTGGATCTGCCCAGCTCCAATGGCTGCAGCTATTTGTGGAGTGAACCAGCGGGTAGAAGACCTCTCTCTCTCTCTCTGTCTGTCTCTCCTTCTTTCTGTCTGTAACTCTGCCTCTCAAATAAATAAATAAATCTTTAAAAAAAGAATAACAACTGATATTTATAGTGGCTTCAGGATGCCAGGGAGGCAAGCTTAGCAAAGCTCCTTATACATGCTCACTCAGCATAATGCCATGAGATAGGAACAATTATTGCCCCCACTTTACAGATAAGCAAACGGAGGCACAAGGAGGTTTTGTCACTTGCCCAAGGATACTCGCCTTGCTGGCAATGTAAACCCAAGCAGCTGAGTGACCGCCTTGACCACAACATTCTATCATTGTGCACTGATGGCGCCCAAGGGGACTGACTGCTCAATGTTTGTGTGCACTCTCCCTTCTGCCCGCACAGCAGGCTGGTGGGGTTTCTGCCCTGTGCTGGCTATGACACAGCAAATACTCTCCCTCCTGAACATTTACCCCGGCGCTAACAGCAGCGCCACGCAGAGGTCCCCAGCCACCCTCACCCCAAGATCCCTCCCCAACCCTGTCTTGTTCTAATGAGGACACTGGCTTACACTCAGTGCTTAAGGAGAAAGAAGCCCTGGAGGGGTTCACATGCGCTATTTTTAAAAGATTACTTGAAAAGCAGAGAGATAGAGGGAAGGGTGGGAGGGAGAGGAGAGAGAGTTGTGCCAGGGGTCGCAGCAGGCCAAAGCCAGGAACCCAGAACTCAGTCCAGGTCTCCCACACGGGCAGCAAGGAGCCTGCTGCCTTGTGCCGTCCACAGTGCGCTTTAGCTGAAACTGGAAGTGAGCCGGGACTCGAACCACTGTGCCAACTGCTCGCCCTGAATGTTTTAGTTAGCACATCAGTCCTCTTAGGGGGTATCCTAATTATCCCCATTTTACAGATAAGCAAATAAAATAAGAGAAGTAAGTAGCTGGCCAAGGGCGATAGCTCACTAGAGGCACCACGAAGACCAGAGTCTGGGGGAGTCCCAGTTAACAGACGTGCAAAGCGCGTGGACAGTCACTCTGGGGGACACAACACAGAACGGAGGTGATCAGGCATTGCAGCTGTCTGCTCCCATCCTTAACCGGGTTAAACAAAGACACAAGAGCTGTGCTTAGGGAACGAGGGAGAAGACGATGGGAAGGCAGCCAATGCTAAATATATATACTATCTACAAATAATGTATAAGCCTACATTTTTCTAGAATATTCTGTCAGTGCAGAAGTCTTCTAAGAGCTTCCATTTCCCCTGGGGCATCGTGGGAAGGCTGCAGGTAGCAAGTGCTGTGTTCTCGTCCTCACGGCTCCATCCTGCCGCTGGCTGTTCAGAGCCCTCCCTCACCTGCTAGTAACTAAGCAAACCGAGGTCCACCTCTGTGAGCAGTGCTGGGGCGCCAGCCAGGGGCTCAGCGGGGGTTGTGGCGCTGGCTGGAGCTGCCTGCACGTGCCGCGGGGCCTGCCCTACCTGGTCGTAATCTCCTCGCCAAGGGCGGGGGGCGGGGGGAGGGTCGCTGTCCTTGCCCCAGGGCAGGTGCGTGCCGAGGGGCTGCAGCCCCCGCGACACAGGAGGTCCAGCCGCACTCCATCCATCCCCGTGTGACGCCTGAGTAGCGGCCACACAGATGTCAGAGGCCTGGCCAGGTGTTCCCACCTCGTCCTTGTATCTGTGTCTAGAGCAGCGACTCAGCTCCTTCTCCAACCGACATGAGCTGAACTGAACTAACACCTTGCAGGACACTTCATAAAGCGCGCTGGCAGACGGCCCGCATGGTCTGGATCCGGGCCTACGGACGAGGGAGTGACTCAGGGGTCCTCTCCGTCCAGCTGCAGCACTGGGTGTCTCAGGCATCCAAAGCAAAGCCCCAAGCGCTCAGCCACGCATCGGAGAAGCCAAGCCCACTCAGCAACTGTCTGGGCATTTGGGAAACCAATCAGGGAGCTCACCGCTCACAGGGGTCGGGGGAAGGAGGGAACCTCTTGTACTGATGATGATGGTGAGACAGAGGGAGGGGCAATCACACGGGCAGGGCCGGGGCTGTCAGGAGAGGATGAGCGAACCCAGTAAAGGAGTGCTCAGGGAGAGAGCACGCCAGCAGCTGGTCAGTCCAAGCAGCGTCAGGGCGCATGCGCGGAGGAGGGCGTGGCCACCTGTGCCGGCCACAGAGGCTGGGAGGGGTCTCAGGTGGCGTGATGAGCAGCAGTGGGAATGCAGGCCATGCTGTCCCAGGCTGAGAGGAGCCCTGGGGGAGTCAGTCTATGGCAAGCATAGCTGCATTTTAGGGGTCATTCTTAGCAGGTGCCTCCGGTGCCCTGCGCCACAGCCCTGGACCCAGCTGGGGCTTCAGCTGCAGCTGCAGAGAGAGTCTCCCAGAGGTCAGCCTCGCCCCTGGACTGCCTCAGGCCCTTTTCCTTCTAGGCAGGGGTACACATGGACTGTGTCCCCCCACAGGCTGGAAGTGGAGAGTGCTGGGTGCCACCGGAGCCGCCGGTGATAGATGCTGGCTGATCAGTAGTCCAGCTTCTCGTCCTTTAGGTGGACAACTGCTGGGGGCATTCTGCCTACTTCCCTACCTCTCCCTACTTCCTGGGGTGCCAAGCCCCTGGGCCCAGAGCAGCAACTTTGATAACGTGCCCCAGGCCGACTGGCTTTTCCTTCTTCCCAGATTGGTTTCCTTGCCTCTTCACTCTTGTCTTCTAGGATCCTCTCCTGGTAATCACCGGTGTCCAAGCCCTGGCCTCAGAGGCTGCTTTCAGGGGAACCCAAGCCAGGACACACTCGGGTCACAGCAGAAGAGCCTGGATGGGGCGGAGCCTGGGCCCGAGTCTGTGTGAAGCAGGAAGGCCTGAGCTGGGGACAGTAGCCATAGAGAGTGGGGTGTGGACAGAGCCGGGGCACACATGGGAAATAAAACAGGAGAAATCACTAGAAGATTAGATGAGGATGGGCAAGGAAGAACTTACAGCTTACAAAGGAAGACAAAGGAAGAAGGAAAATGTTGAGGAATAAGATGGTCACTTCAGTTTCAGACATGTTGAGTTTGAGGCATTTGTAGGGAGATGGAAATAGTGACCTTTTTCATTTTTATAATGTTCGGTTGGCTCTCAAATGCTTGAAACTATCATGCATCCATCTATACCACCATCTGTCCATCCATCCTCCTATTCCCCATCCATCTGTCCTTCCGTCCATCCATCCATCCATCCATCCATCCCCTATCCACCCATCCATCCATCCACCCACCCATCCACTCCTCCATCAATCCATCCATCCATCCACCCACCCACCCATCCATCCATCCACCCACCCACCCATCCATCCATCCACCCACCCACCCATCCACTCCTCCATCAATCCATCCATCCATCCATCCACCCACCCATCCACTCCTCCATCCATCCATTCACCCACCCATCCATCCACCCACCCATGCCCCACCCACCTATCCTTTCATTTATCCTTTCTTTGTCCTTTCCCCCGCTCTATCCATTTATCTGTCCTGTCCAACCGTCCACTCACCCAGAAGTCATTCTTCCATGCACGCAAGCATGCAACCATCCTCGTATCCACCTGTCCGTCTGCCATCTGTCAGTCTGCCTACCCATCTTTCTGTTCATTTGTCTATCTTCCATTCATCCTTTCACTTATCCCCCATACATTGTTTGAATGCTCCATGTGGGGTTTGTCTTAACCTGGATTCTCTAGAAAGCTTCTGGAAGCAAAGATTCAAATGTTTGGAAAGTGCAGTGCCAGGGCAGTGAGGATGAGGGAAGTGAGGCGAGATCGATTTTCACTTATCAAGCTGTGGAGAGGCAGCGCCAGCTGCTTAGCAGGTGCTTCTGCTGGGCACGCAGGACTTCTCTGGATGGCAGGTAAGAAGCACCCACGCCTCAGGGTTACTCCTGGGGGTAAGAAAGGAGGAGCAGTTTATCTCCCAACTCCCACTGCGCCATTTATCTCCCTCCACATCGGTCATAAGGCACCCTCCAAGAGTCAGGCCTCTGGGCGTCAGCCCTTCAGGGGGACTGCCCCTTCGGTGATTGCCCAGGAAGCCAGATTCCACGTCCTTCGTTAGGGTGGGAGTGGAAGACGCTGTGGCCATGTGCTGGGGTAGCCTGAAGCAGAAGGCAGGACCACTGGGCTCAGGAGGGCTCAGTAGGCTGTGGTGGAGGCTGTGCGAACCAACAGGCTGGAAGCTTCCAGGGAATCAGAGGCGATTCCAATGCAGGGAAGTGAAGAGATAAGACAAAGACTTGGTCCTCATGAAAAGCATGAGAGAGAGAGAGAGAGAGAGAGAAGTAGATTACCATGGTGGGAGAGAAAGCTATCTTAGTTTGATCTTTCCAGAATGGTGACATTTTCCTTGAAACATGAAAGGTAGAAAGGAGCCACCCAGGCACAGGTATTCAGAAAGAACATTCCATGCAGGGGGAAGAGGTTCAAAGGCCCTGAGGTGGGAACAAGCTTGGTATAACCAGGGAACAAAAGAATGCCACCAGGGCTAGAGAGAAACGAACAGGGAGGGAGTGGAGGGCAGCAGGCAGGAGCTGGGTCCTGCAGCAGAAAGCACAGAATTCGGAGCTCATTCCTCGTTGGATCGTCCTATCTCCATTCATTCTCACCACTCTCCCACCCACGGGGGAGGGAGCTTTAGATGGGAAGGTGGTTTGGAAGTTGGATGGGGACAGCAGCATCGGACAGTCAGTCATCATCTTCAGGAGCTGCAAAGCACCCTGAACACATAATATCCAGATTGTGCTGATATGGTAACTTACAATTCACAGGGGATCATTATCCGTCATTATTACGATATCAAGAAAAATTTGGGAAGCTCTTGGCTACACACAGCTCGGTCCCTGTTGTCTGTCTTCTGATAGCATTTCCACAGAGCACCGGTGGGGACCACATATTTAATCTAATCAAGGTCGCCTCACCTCACTCCTGCTGTGTGACATACCATTTACTGAGTCATCCATTACTGCCCAAAGAACAAAGATGAGCTCCGCCAGACAGAGGGACGATGAAGTTCACTGGAAAATTGGGGAAGAAATTGCGAAACCATCTGAGGCCAAGGGCACACTCATGTCAAGAAATCAATAGCTGTCGGCCAACGTGGAGGAGATAGAAGAATGAGTAAGCATGCCGAGAGATGCTGGCAAGTAGCCAAGGACCACACAGCCGACGGGGGAGCCCAGCCAAGAGCCCAGAGTGAAGTTGGATGGGGCTGAGTGAGAATCCCTGCCCCAGGTGTCACACAACCTGCGAGACCTCAGTTGGCCCATCTGCAGAATGGGAAGAGCCGTGCTGCCTGCCTGCTGGGTTGCTGGGAGTCCCACAGGACACAGTGTGCACAGCAAGTGCTCAGAGAAGGAATCCGTCACCAGTGCCCCAGATTCCCCTCTGCTTTCTCCTCCAATCAGGGCTTGTCACAGTCACATGAGACGGAACAGCACGGGGAGGGACCTTCCAAAGCCTACGTTCTCAGACAGGAATTAAAACATTCCCACCAAATTATTTAGTGTAAAAAAGATGCCCACTGGGCTTTCCTTTGCCTCCTTACTGGCAGTGAAATGAACTTCTTCCAGCTTATGTTCAAATTCAAAAAAGTTTAATTATTCACACATACTCACCAGAGCCCTCCCTATATTAAAAAACCATCAAAGGGAATTCAGGATTGTGAATAAAAAAATTGAAATACTGAATAGTTTATAACACTTCCCACACGGCACTGTCTCTCCTTTTCATTAAAAAAAAATCTTTAAACACTTGGAATAAATGTTTTGTTTTGCTGGGTTTTGGCACAGTATTGGAGTCTGAATAGGGAGGAGCTGAGGGTTGGGGAAAGTGCTGAAAGACAGTTTGAGTTACAGATGGACACACGGAGAGGAGCTGAGAATACTGGGGCCCCGGTGCTCTGGGCACTGCTGTAATGGTCAGTAGACATTATCCCTTCTTTCATTCACATCATTTTGATGATGCAGATGCTACAGTCTCTTTTTCAGATTATAAAATACAGCCTTTCAAGGGTAACTGTTTCCTTAAAGTTTCTCTGATAATAAGAGGATCAGGGTCAGAAAGATTCGTCTGATATTTTAGTAGATATATACTACTTCCTCATCCATCTAATATCCACAATATATCCATATATCCACCATCCATCCATCTGTACATCACCTCTCCATCTGTCCATCCACCCACCCACCATCTCTCCATCCATCCATCATCACCCCATCCTCCCATCCATCTCTCCATCCATCCATCCATCCATCCACCCATCCAACCTCCACCCATCACTCAATCCATCCATCCACACACCATCTCTGTCTGTCCACCCATCCATCCACCATCTCTCCATCTGTCCATCCACCCACCCACCACTTCTCCATCCATCCATCATCACCCCATCCTTCCATCTCTCCATCTGTCCATCCACCCACCCACCATCTACAGATGAATCTATTCCGTCACCCTGTAGTGACCAATACATTCTTCCATTCCCTCCAGTACCTGATTAATCACTTTTGTTGATGATGCCTCCTAGTTACATTTTATCTCCGCCCTCTTCTCTCTCCATTGCCAATCCCCAAGCCCAGGCCACTGCTAAAGCGCAGCCCAGCGTGCCAGTCTCTCTTGCCTGGGGGACTGCAGGGACTTCCCTTCTGATGTGTTTGTTTCCACTCCTTCTTTATGTCTGTTTCCATCACACCTACCCGCGTGGCTTCTCATGGATCATCTTCCTCCCACGACGAGAGCCCTCCAATGCATCACCACGGCATCCAAAGCAAAACCCAAACAAGACCCAGCCTGTGCTGAGGGTCCCGTGGAGTGCATCTCTCACCAGTGGCTCTCTGGCTTGGGCCATTTCAGCCATCTGGTCAACTCCCTGTTCCTCAAACAAACCAAAGATGCTTTTGGCTTAGACAGACTGCGGTCGCTGCCACATCCTGAATGCTTTTCCCGGGAGGGGTGCCTTCTTTCTTGCTATATGGAATCCAGCTCTCATCACCTTATCCGGATCACTTCAGTGGAAGGAGGATCCCCCCTGCTCAGCATCCCCAGTGGGTCTTCAGCCCACTCATCTGCTTTCCTATCGCATTTCTCCCCAACATGAATGACATCATCTGACTGTCACCCTTTCTCATGACACCTCCCCCACACACCCAGACACACACACACACACACACACACACACACACTAGAAGGCAGGGGCTCTCAGCAAACAGGAGCAAAACTCGCTTCATAAGTGCTTGCTGTTCATTCCAGACCCTCCTGTCAGGCCGAGATGCAGGGAAGGACACGACACATGCGGTCCTGGCTTTCTTTTCTTTCTTTCTTTCTTTCTTTCTTTCTTTCTTTCTTTCTTTCTTTCTTTCTTTCTTTCTTTCTTTCTTTCTTTCTTTTTTTTTGACAGGCAGAGTGGACAGTGAGAGAGACAGAAAGAAAGGTCTTCCTTTGCCGTTGGTTCACCCTCCAATGGCCGCCGCGGCCAGTGCGCTGTGGCTGGCGCATCGCACTGATCCGAAGGCAGGAGCCAGGTGCTTCTCCTGGTCTCCCATGAGGGTGCAGGGCCCAAGCACTTGGGCCATCCTCCACTGCACTCCCTGGCCACAGCAGAGAGCTGTCCTGGAAGAGGGGCAACCGGGACAGAATCCGGTGCCCCGACTGGGACTAGAACCTGGTGTGCCTGTGCCGCAAGGTGGAGGATTAGCCTATTGAGCCACGGCGCTGGCCGGGTCCTGGCTTTCATTACAGAGAAGTGAGACAAACCCAGGGCAGAACGAGGGCAGCTGCAGAGAGCAGCCACTGCCAGGAGCGAGTGTGACGGACAGCGGTGGGGAGATGGGAGGGAGGGTGACCCCAGGCCGCCTGAGCAGAGAAGGCCTCGCGGATGGGCTGGCGTTTGGGCCGAGAAGGAGAAAATCAGAGGGAAAATCAGTCTCTCGGAGACTGCAGAATGTTTCACACAGAGGATGCATCACGCAAGCCCCTGCAGTGGTCGCACACGATGTGCGATAAAGGAACAGAAAGAAGCCAGTGTGGCAGGGGCGGCTCGGGGCTGCGATGCAGCTAAGGGGACCAGCTCAGAGAGAGATTAGTCAAGATCACAGCCTGCGCATTAATGAGGGGTTGAGGGAAGGTTGCCAGATTTAGCAAATGAAAACACAGGAGGGGGCAGAGTGGTGGCCCAGCCTCTGACTCCTGCATCCCATATGGGCGCTAGTTTCAGTCCCGGTCACTCCACTTCCTATCCAGTTCCCTGCTAATGTGCCTGGGAAGGCAGTGGAAGGTGGCCCAAGTCCTTGGACCCCTGCTATCCACACAGGAGACCCAGATGGAGTTCCAGGTATTTGGTTTTGGCCTGGCCCAGCCCTGGCTGATGCAGCCATTTGGAGAGTGTAACCAGCAGATGGAAAATCTCTATCGTCTCTGCCCCCTTCCCTCTCTCTTTCCCTCTGTGTTGCTGTGCCTTTTAAATCAACCAATCAATCAATCTTCACACACACACACACACACAAAATACCAGATGACAGGACTCGTGTTCTGGGGCAGTGGACTGAGCTGCTGCCTGTGTGGCTGGCATGGACTGTGAGTGCCAGCCCGAGTCTTGGCTGCTCTGCTTCTGATCCAGATCCCTGCTGACGGTCCCGAGCAGCCAGCAGATGATGGCCCAATTGCTTTGACCCCGCCCCTGCCACGCACGTGAGAGACCAGGATGGAGTCCTGGGCTCCTGCCTGTGGTCTGTTCTAACCTTGGCCATCGCGGCCATTTGGGGAGTGAACCAGTAGACGGGTGATCTGTCTCTGTCTCCATCTCCCCCAGTCTCTGTGTCACTCTGCCTTGCAATCAATCAATCAATCAATAAGTCTTTTTAAAAGACGCCTTTAAGCACCAGCCGTGCCCTGTCCCCACCGAGCTTGTTAACCCTAGCATCCCGCCTTGCGCCTGGTGGTCCTGTGCCAAGACAACCTCCCCGGCCTAATCAAGGTTCGGCATGGTACACCCCCACGATCCTGTCCCCCGAGGAGAGAGGAGAATTCGAGGAGAACCCAGAACCGGCGAGGCATGGCATCAGGACACCCGGGAATGCAGACGCGAATGTCCCTCCCCCACAAGCTAGGCGACGCCCCGTCCAGGCGATCGCTCAGCTCACTGGGAAACCCCAGACGCCCACACTTCCCGAGGGACGCCATGCCTGATCCCCGGGGGTCTCTCCCAGAGCCCCCGCCGCGGTGCCTGGAATACCCAGGTCCCCGGTCCGCTAGTGCTGGCTCCTTTAGAACGAACAGGAGAATCCGCTTCGGGTCCACGTCACTGCGTTCCCGTCTCACTGAGAGACAAAGATCTCAGGGACTCAAACGGTGACTCCCGACTTTCCCCTCTCCCCCCCCCCCGCCCCATTGTGAACGAAAAAGCAGTCCCTCGTGGAAGCATTGCGGACATCCATCAACAGCCTGCGCACTTCCAGGCATGCGCAGGACACGCCCCGCCCCACCCCGGAAGCTGGTGTTGCCACGTGACTCGTTTGGGCCAATGAAACGTGAAGAGACTCCATGCGCTCCTCCTAGGCAAAGCGTCTCATGCCGACGCCAGGGCCGCTGCTGCCGCGCGTTGCGAGCCTTGAGCTGCTGCGTCAGTGTGGGCGGAGGCCGGGCCTCTGGGAGCCTGGGCCCCAGCGGGAGGAGTGGACGGAGCGCCTCCACCCTGCACCGGGCCGGGATCCCGGGCGAGGGTGCAGCCCTTGTTCTCCGAGGCCCTGAGCTGCGGGGGCTGCCTGTTAGCACGCGCTGGCTGCTGCAGTGTGGGGGCTGCAGGGGCTGGGGTCCTTCGGGAGGTGATTAAGTAACGAGGATGGAGCCTCCTCAGACAGGATCTGTGCCCTTACCTGCTGGGCCACTGCGCGAGGACGGGCATCTGTGCGGCAGAGGGGAGCCCTCCCCAGGCCCCGAGCACCTGTGCCTGCCTCTAGAGTGACCAGCATTAGGCTTCTGTCCTTAGAATGACTCGGTCTAGAGACTCTGCTGGAGCAGCCAGAATGGGCTAGCACAGACCCGGAGCCTCCGAGGCCCGGGAACGTCACGCTCACCATGGTCTAGAGCCCTAACCAGGCAGTCCCAGAGCCAGCAAGCAAACTGTGGCTGCTTTCCGAACGCCTAGGGTGCAAGCAGGCTCCTTGGGTTCTCTGCCTGGTCTTCCGTTTCGAGGATCAGGCCCAGCGACAGCCCAAGGGAAGGAGGATGGAGAGTTTGTCCAGTGTGGTTGGCTGCAGGTGAGCCTGGGGGCACCCCCAGGGCTGGGGCAGCCCCTCTCTGCCTCCAGAGTCCTCCTGGGCAGTGCGCGTCCGCTCACACAGTGGCCTGGGCCCTCCGACAGTCTTCTCGAAAGTCAGGGAGGTCCTGACCCCGGCTCCTCCTCCGCCTGGGGCAAAAGCCGAAGTCTGCACGCTGCCTCTGAATGCGAAGTCGCTCTGCGGCTTCAGGAGGGGCTGCACACAGCCGGCTGTTTCAGCTGACTCCCACTGTAGAGCAGCACGCTCGTGAATGCCATTTTACCCCCTTTACACACGAGTCTGGTACCTTGCCATCTTCTCACATGAGAACTTGAAATAGTTTCAAACTGTGACAGCAAACCCAAACCCCAACTCAAGAAAAGTCCATTGTATGAACCAGCTATTGCGACATGACAGGTCACCCTAACATTTAGTGGCTGAAAACCGTAAGCACTGTCTCAGTGTGTGGGTCAGGCACTGGGGCGTGGCTTTGCCGGCCGGTGCGGATGGAGTTTGACGGTACCCTGAAGTCTACCCTGGGTAGGCAGCTTCACCCATGTGGATGTTGGCAGGAGGCCGCTCCACCCTGCTGTGTGGCTGGGGCTCTGCCTGGGGCCGCTTGGGTGTTCTCCTCCTGGGGCAGCTGGCTACCCCAGCACGTGACCGAGCAGAGCGAGAGGGAAGCCACAGTGACTTCCAGTCTCAGAACTCTGCAATTCAGGCAGCGTTTCTCTGGTTACTCAGTCGTGTCCATTCGACGTGGGAGGGGACTAACAAGGGTGTGAGGGCTGGGAGTTAGGAGTCACTGGCCACCACCCTGGACACAGGCCCATAGACAGGATGGCGCCACAGAGCAGCACTCGGGGGACTCCCGAAATAGCGCCCCCCACACCCTGCATCTTCACCTCGGCCTCCCTTTGCCTGCAAATAGAGGAAACACTGCGTAACAGGGCAAGATGCTCGCTTATGTAGGCTGTCCAAAGAGAAAGCCAGCCTCTCCCCCCCCCCCTCTCTCTCTGGCTTCAAATTGTTGGCTACTATGGCCCCTCTATCTACATAAGCAAATCTACATTCAATCCAGCATTCTCTCCCACTCTCATTGCTAGCCCCCGACTGTCAAAGGTGGACCCACCATCACATCTGGCTTCTTTGGAACCTTCACGATGGCTGACTTTCCTCCTTTCTGTCTTCCTCCTATGCCCTGGCCCAATCCCATGGCCACACCTTTTTTCCCTTCTATTGCCGTCCCCAGGTGCTGAGTGAGTGTTCTCAGGCTCTGAGAACGTCCCTTCTGAGAGAGCCGCTTGGCCTCTCACCAGGCGAGTGGATGTGAAATTCTGCCCACACTGATATTTCCTGTTCATAGCAGGACTTCCAGGCTGGGCTGTCTGTCTCCACTTAGCATTCACTGGGCATTTCTCAAGCACATTGTCTATGAAATATGTAAGCACACTGCCTTAAAAAGAACCGGTTCCTATAAAATGACCAATAGCAATGGCTTTTCTGCTGCGCATTATCACCACCCAGACCCACTCATCCCCTCCAGGTTGCGTTTGCTGAATCAATGCAACACCATCCATTTTGTTCCCCATCATGACACTATTTCTTGGTGTTTTACAAAGCAAGACATTATTCAAAGCCGAAAACCAACACGGAATGCCGATAAGGGAGAGCCAGCCCAGCAAGCGCAGAGAAGCCGTCGCTTTAATCCTGACTGTTAGTCCCAACTCTTCCGGGGAGATTTGTAGCTTAAGGTTCAGAGATTTTGTTGCGTAACCCATCATTAGAGCTAATAAGAATCTGACATCCTGGTTTCCTGCCCAGGAATGTCTGCTGTCCATCAGGACATGCTCAGAGGAAAATGGACTCACCAGCTCTTCGAGACCAAGAGTGAAATCATTATTGCCATCCTGAAACCTAGAATTTTTTTTTAACTTGTTAATGCTGCCGAGGATGGCAGAATAACGCCTCTGGCAACCCTGGATATTGGCTGTTGCCATCTTCTCTGATAAATCGCCCAATTTTCTTAGCAAATTCAGCAACAATAACAGTTTTCTGCTAGCAAAATAACCTTTCATTTCAGTAAAAAAAAAAAAAAAAGTGATGGAATGGAAGTGAGTAGAAGGGGTTTTGTGTCTCCTGCAAAGCCAAGTTACTAATTTTTAGTCTTCACTAGCCACGGGCGGGGGCTGGTTTTTCACAATTCCTCCTAAATAAAAGTGCTTTATTTTACAGTCAGGCTATTGCAGACTTTGGACTGCTGACTAAGTAATTTCGATAGAAAATATTTATTGTGACATTTGATCAGTCCATAGGGAATGTGAAAGATTTTCTGGGAGGGGTCTGGCTGACACACACCCCTCCTGTAATCTGAGAGCAACACCCCGCTTTTATATGACGGAGATGCTGGGTAATTCAGGAGAACACGTTATGGGAACGGCTGTCTTAATCCATCAGAAATGAGAGCAGCATTTTCAGAGAGAACTATCTGATTTCAGCTTTGGTTATCTGCCTCTGCCCAAGAGGGGTCGGAGAATGAAAGGGGAAAGAGAAACTGAACTATGACAAGCTCAGGTTTCATCACACTCCATCCCCAGACTCTTGATGAGTTGTGAGATTGAAAATTTGGTGTGATATTAACTGGAACTGGAAGGCAAAGAAAACCAAGACTCAGGAGATACCACCGTGCGGAGGCCCTCTTGCCAATCCCTGACAACGCCGAGCCGCAGAGATGCCTGGGCAAGCGAAACATGAATGTACTAACTACAGAAACCACCATCGATCAGATCCAATGGCAAAGAGATTTTCCAGTAAAGGGAAAGCCAAGAAAGTCTGACTTTGTGTTTTGTTGGCGTTCAGTCTCCAGTCCCCCTGGTTTAACTTGAACTCTGATGCTCAAACCCAGAATTGCAGCGAAGCCACGTTCCACCCTGAGCGTGCCTGTGGCTCCGTCCCAGTTCTCATTGGAACACGGACGTGTTGGAAGACACGTAGCAACAGCAGGACGTGCAACACGACATAGGGAAAAGCCCTGTGGGTCCTGGGACTATGTTGACTTGGATGGGAATCCAAACTCCACCACGAGCAGGATGGGCAAGTTGGCCAAATTATTGCTCTTCCTGAGCCTCCGTCTCCTCCTCAAAAGACTGAGCGTCCAGGCCGGCCCCGTGGCTCACTAGGCCAATCCTCTGCCTTGCAGCGCCGGCACACCGGGTTCTAGTCCCGGTCGGGGCGCCGGATTCTGTCCCGGTTGCCCCTCTTCCAGGCCAGCTCTCTGCTGTGGCCAGGGAGTGCAGTGGAGGATGGCCCAAGTGCTTGGACCCTGCACCCCATGAGAGACCAGGAGAAGCACCTGGCTCCTGCCATCGGATCAGCGCGGTGTGGCGGCCATTGGAGGGTGAACCAACGGCAAAGGAAGACCTTTCTCTCTGTCTCTCTCTCTCACTGTCCACTCTGCCTGTCCAAAAAAAAAAAAAAAAAAAAAAAACAACACTGAGCATCCCCTCCAGTGTAGCAGGTGTCCTGGCCCGAGCACGGCCGAGTACGTGCAGGGCTGTTGCAGGGCACAGGGCTCTTCATGTATGACTCCATCTTCTCTTTCCCAGTCTCAGAATTAACACGAGTATGTCCCATCTATCAAGGGAGTTCAATTATTTTTCAAATTCATGCCAAACTTTTTTTTTTGACAGGCAGAGTGGACAGTGAGAGAGAGAGAGACAGAGAGAGAGAGACAGAGAGAAAGGTCTTCCTTTGCCGTTGGTTCACCCTCCAATGGCCGCCGATGGCCACCGCAGCCAGCACACTGCGGCCGGTGCACTGCACTGCAAACTTTTTTTTTAGACAATTAAATGCAAACACTCTGTAGTTGGAGTGATTTAGTTTGTCTTTTTTTTCCACAGTCAGAGAATGTTCTTCCAACCCAGGTCAGCCTAATGCACGCACAGGGACTCTTGTTTATCGGCTGGTGGAGTCCCCGCTCCCCTGGCTGCTGGGACGTCCGTGTAGGAGCACCCTCACTCACCCCCAGGCCATGAATCTTGTCACACGAGCCACACCTGCTCACGGAAGCTGGATCAGGTGTGAACACCTGATCCCATAAGCCAGTGAGATTCAGGCAGACCAGTTTGCTGGTAGAGAAGAGAAAAACCAGCTTACTTTCCACCAGCGTTGCCAAGCCTGAGATTCTTGGGGCCAGGAGGAGAGGCCTAGTCAGAGAGGGCGGAGCTAACACAGAAGCGAGCTCAGCAGCACTGGGTCCTGGCAGCAGCTTGGCACCCTCAGCTCCAGCCAAGGCCGATGCCGGATCTACATTTACGCTTTCTGCAAACCTGACTCAAGCCACCTCTTTACTTGCAGTGTGTGCCTTTGAATCTAAAGTGTGTCAATTGTAGACTGCACACAGTTAGATGCCGTGTTGTTTTACAGATTTATTGATTTATCTGAAAAGCAGAGTGACAGAGACAGAGGGAGAGACAGAAAGAGATCTTCCATCTGCTGCTTCACTCCTCTAATGATTGCAACAGCCAGGGCTGGGCCAGGCTGAAAGCAGGAGCCTGAGGCTCCTTCGGGGTCTCTCACATGGTTGAGAGGGGCCTAGGCGCTTGGACTTTCTTTTGCCACCTCCCCAGGTGCATTAGCTGGGAGCTACATGAGAAGTGGAGCAGCCAGGACTTGAACCTGTGTGCTAACAGGATGCTGGTGTCACCATGTCAATCCCAGGTCTAATCTCTCTACCTTTTGATTAGAGTATTTAATCCATTTATACTTAATGTAACTACCGACAAAGGTAGTGTTTACATATGCCATTTTGTTATTTGTTTTCTGTATATCTTTTGTCTTTTTATCTTTCTTTTCTCTACTACTGACTTGTGTTAGAGATATTTTCTATTTATCATTTTACTTTCCCTATTTCTTTTATATTTCAGGTTACTTTTCTAATGTTTGCTATGAGGATTGTAATTATCCTCTTATGTGGTTCCAATGAAAGCTCACTTAATTTTAATTGTATTCAGAAATGATTTACTTCAAATAATTTATAATTCTCTCTCCCCTCTTTTGTTTATCATTACATCCAAATTACAGCTGCATTATAAGGCATTGACACAGTTTTATTATTGCTTTTTGGGGTTGTCTTTAAATTAGAATAGTTACAAAATTTTTAATACTTTTTTGTATTTATCTATGGAGCTGTCTTTATTGGTATGAATAAATCATTTATTTTTATTTTTATTTTTCCTTATAAAAGCTTGAAGTTCAATTCCTTGTAACCCAAACCGTCACTGGGACACATAAAAAGCTTAGTGTTCATAGTGGACAGTGAGCGTTTTTTATGCATATCTGTCTTGTCTTCATCATTTTTGTGACGTATAGAGGATTATTACAAGGAACTTTTTCTTGGCTTAACCGAAATCCTGTAATTCAGTAGAACAGAATGGAATAATGAACTTGTAGATTAAAGATGCCGCAAATTGTTTCCTATTGGATTTGTTTCCCTCCCCCAAGGTTAGGCTGGCCTTCATAATGGCCTTGGCTGGTAGGTACCACGTGACGTTCTGGAGTGTCGGCGGTTGGGTCTCAAGGGGGCTTGTGGCTTCTGCCCGGCTCTCCGGGAGTGCCCCCTGAGCTGCCACATGAATTCCACTAGCTCGGTCCTGTGCCAGTTTGCTGGGGAGGCCACATGCAGGCGCCCCAGGTGCCACACCCAGCAGAGCCCAGACTTGCCAAGCAACGGACCCTTGAGAAAAGGGTCCTGAACCCCCCTGCCCCACCCCACCCCATACCAGCTCACCTATCGGTGGATAGCAGCACATGGCATCAGCACGCATGATACGAAACATGAAAGCTCTCCGTCTGAATAAATCCTGTTGAGTTGGTGACGCAGGAAATCACCAGATCCGATATAGTAGTTGTCTTAAGCCACTGTGTGCTGGGCACAGTCTGTGATGCGGCAGCCAACTGTGTAAGCAGGTGACGTGACTGCTCATCTGAACCAGGCCGGGGGGACCACTAGAAATCATTTAGACAAGGATCGGACACTCAAGTGCCAGTTGGGGCCATCCAGGAGAGCAATGCAAGCGATGAGGACTCTGGGGGAGCCCCCCGGGGAGGGGAGGGCTTATGCAAACCGGAGAGCTCTGTCGCAGCTGGGGAACAGGTCCACTGCTGCCCCTCTGGGGCCGCCAGGCTTTCCAGGAACCATCAGATTCTTTGAATGCAGAGACCCTGGTTTTTAGCTGTTGCGAACTAATTAATGAAAATGACAACGCTGACTTGCGGGCCAGGTGACACACAGCTACAGGCTGTCCTTTCTCCCCCGGGGCTGGCTTGTGACCCCTGACCTGGCTGCATCTCCTCAATGACCAGTGAGAACACACTAGCCCGAGGAGGGCCTGTGTCCAGTTCCTGGTCCCCTCGTGTGCTGATGGCCTAAGAAAGCCAGCACGCCTAGGTAGGTGGTCCTCCCAGGGCTTCTCAGGTGTGAATGAGATAAAAATGATATTTCCTAAGGGCCTCAGCCAAGTGCTCAGGATGGAACGTTCTAGAACCACAGTCCACAAACTCCTGGGAACGAATACTGGGGCCACATGAAGGAGGGCGGGAGAGAAACCACCGGCCCCACCCCAGCGATTTACTCAGAGCAGCAGGGCGTGTGGGGTTCATCCTTTTGTGCAGTGCCACTCGCACACGTCTGCACCACACGCTTTTATGGTGAGGGAAAGTATACGAGGGCATTTCCAGAAGTTCATAGAGAATGTAATTAAAGGATAAATTTCCTTTGCTACAAGACAAATTGAAATCCACACATATGAGGGGTCTTCAAAAAGCTCGTGGAAAATACAAATTATGAAACCATGATGCATGGGTTTCAAAAAGATTTCAAAGGTTTATTTATTTGAAATGCAGAGTGACAGAAAGAATGTGAGTGAGAGAGAGAGAGACAGAGAGAGAGAGAGAGAGAGAGAGAGAGAGAGAGATTCCACCTGTGGATCCACTTCCCAAATGGCCACAACAGCCAGGTCTGGGCCAGGCTGAAGCCAGGAGCCGGGAACTCCATCCTGGTCTCCCACATGGGTGGCAGGGGCCCAGGAACAGGGGCCATCATCTGCTGCCTCCCCAGGAGCACTAGCAGGGAGCTGGATTGGAAGAACAGTGAGAAGTTGAGCCAGTTACTCCAGTCTGAGTGCTGGTGTCACACGCTGTGGCTTAACCCTCTGTGGCAGGATGTCAACCATGGATTGCGAAGTTTTTGAGCTGAAATAAACCTGTCTTTTAATTCCCTTTTCCCCAGAATCTTTTGAAGTACCTTGATACAAACGGAGGTCCTTGTCCATTAGAACTTGTTGGGGTGCCACACTCAATAACTTGCTCAGCTATCTCCCCTTAAAACGGAAGCCATCGACTATTTATTAGTGTAGGTGACTGCCCTAGATATAACCAAGAATCCCAAATTTCCAGGAGCTTGCTCTTTAACAGATCAATATAGGGCAGACAGTTGTTGTCTGTCTCCAAATGGAGACTCAGGGGCAGAGAGTTTTTTCACCTCCTGTCTCTGGGGTCACCCTGGGGTACTGCCCTGTGGTTGAGGAAGGCTCACCCATGGAGGATTGCCTTGAGGGTGTTTTTCTAAGAGGTACCTCTGCACATCTCTGCCTATGAGTCAGCTCACATCCCATTGGCCATGACCCAGTCACATGGTCCATTACACTGCAAGGGGTGATGGGAAATGTAGTCTAACTATATGTCCCGGAGTAAAGGCAACAGCATCCTTACTCCAATGGGCTCTGTTCCCTGAGGGCTGCTTTCATGGGAGAGGCTGGGCTGGGCTGAGTGTGGAAGCACCTTGACCTAGCGGGAAGGGGCAGGGTCATTGTTTGCTGGCTTCTCCAGCATTGCAGGGTAGCCACTTCCAGCTGCCTCTGTCACCAGGAGACCTGCAGGCTGGGGGCTGTCCCCAGATTTCAGCTCGTGGGACGTTAGAAGCAGCTGCAAGTAGTTAAAGAACGTCGTTTGGAAATGGTCAGAACACCTATGGAAAGCTTGTAAAGGGTGTAATTAAGGGGAGGAACACACACTGCTGACTCAGAACCATATTGCTACTGACAGTCAGCAGCACTGCTTGAGTGCTTACTGTATACCAGGAGCTGGAATGGAAGCACTTTACAGAGATAACTGATTAGAGAGATTCGAATCCCATGAAGTCGAGCTGGTGGGGGAATCTTCACGCAGAGCAGTGTTGACTTGGAGTTAGAGGACATTAGGGTCAAGGTGAGATTGAAGGTCGTGGGACAGAGTGAGCTTCATCCCACTGGGGTTAACAACACGCTGGCCTCCATGACCTGCAAAACCAACAGTGCAAAAGCAGCTGGAGCCAACAGGAGGAAGATCCCCTGTGGGCTCAGTGAAACTTCTGGGACCTGGGTCTGTCCAGAGGAAGTGCTGGAGCCCCTTCCCCAAATCCCAGACAGTCTCAACTCCCAGTCTACTAGGGGGAAAGTATCCCAGGGAAGGCAAGCAAGTTACCTTTGCCTTGTGGAGGCAAAGAGAGTGCAGCCACTTAGCATCTGGTGGGACTGGGAGGACGGTGTTCAGTGCTGTCTCTGTGGTCCTTCCCTGGGAGAGCATTACAGCTCCGAGGCCTCAGAACACAGCAGGTGCCTCCCTGGGGGCCTTCAGCTTCTGTTTTCTCAGCTTGTTTCATTTTAACCCTTTCCTGGCTACGTGCAGAGCAGGCACATTTCTGGTTATATCTGGGCGGTGACTGGCAGGGCAAGGTGAAGAAGCAGACGCTCCACCGCCCCTCAGCACCCTTGCCATCTTGTGTTGTTGCCCCAGCTCAGAGGAGGGCACCAGCAAACTAATTCTGTCTAGGTGCTAATTATCCTAATGTCTGGACCCTCCTGGGAGATTTGAACCTTGGTACAAGGGGATGATGGCCAAGGAAAGGAAATGCTTAACCCAAACACCAGGTTCTTGTTGTTGGATTCCAGGTGCCAACAGGCAAATGGGATTTCCATGACCTTAGGCAGCAGTGTCACCTTCCGCAGGGCATAAACACCTGTCCTAAGAACCATTTTTATGGCCACCATAGCCATGGGTGAAAAGTTACAGCAGACAGCCTGGCAGTGAAGGGGGGACCATGGTGTGGGGTCCAGGTGGTCTGGCTTTGAGCCCTGAGGATCCTGTTCCATTTTCTCCTGGACGCACAGCTGAACTATGTTTCCCAGCATCCTTTGTGGTGGACTGGAACCACAAGACTGGGTCTGGTCAATGGACATGCTCCATGGCCCTGGGCAAGTTCTTTTACCTGAGACGCTCAGGTCCTGGATGGAGAAGTGAGCATGAAGCCCTTAACCCGAATATGTCCTGTGCCCTAATGAAGATCCACTTTGGGATGAGATCAGGTTTGCCAAAATGCTGCTGGTTAGCTGCAGAAATGCCTCATAAAAAGTGAGGTACTGGCTGAGCACCCTCCATCCAAGTCCCAAGCTTTTTAAGTAAGGGCATGATGTCATCAGCAGAAAATTCCACCCCTGAAACTTTGTTTCATGCATAAAATTATTAAAAATATGGCATAAGGGGCCAGCGCTGTGGCATTGTAGGCTAAGCCTCTCCTTGCAGTGTTGGGATCCCATATGGGCACTGGTTCAAGTCTTAGCTGCTCCACTTCCTATCCAGTTCCCTGTTGGTGGCCTGGGAAAGCAGTGGAAGATGATCCAAGTGCTTGGGCCCCTGCACCCACGTGGGAGACCTGGAAGAAGCTCCTGGCTCCTGGTTTCAGATCATCCCAGCTCCAGCCTTTGCAGCTGAGGAGTGAACCAGCGGATGGAAGATCTCTCTCTCTGTTTTTCCCTCTCTCTGTCTGTAACTTTACCTCTAAAATAAATAAATAAATAATCTTTAAAAAATATTGCATAGAGCTGGTTAAGCCACTATGGAAGTCAGTCTGGAGATTCCTCAGAAACCTGAATATAACCCTACCATACGACCCAGCCATACCACTCCTTGATTTACCCAAAGGAAACTAAATTGGCAAACAAAAAAGCTGTCTGCACATTAATGTTTATTGCAGCTCAATTCACAATAGCTAAGACCTGGAACCAACCCAAATGCCCATCAACAGTAGACTGGATAAAGACCTGTACTCTATAGAATACTATACAGCAGTCGAAAACAATGAAACCCAGTCATTTGCAACAAGATGGGGGAATCTGGAAAACATTATGCTGAGTGAATTAAGCCAGTCCCAAAGGGACAAACATCATATGTTCTCCCTGATCGGTGACAACTAACTGAGCACCAAAGTGGAAACCTGTTGAAGT